>NC_048219.1:191350104-191410826 GCF_002007445.2 Ailuropoda melanoleuca
AATAAAAAAATAAAATTTTTAAAAAAAAAAAAAAAAAAAAGACAGTCTGAGTACTATAAAATATGCTCACACCCAGGAAATACGCTTCTGATGCAAAAGAAGTGAGAAAGATAAAATGCAATTTGGCAAAAAAGCAGAAGTGATACAGGACCTATATTTGCCACAATTGCTAGGGGGTTGTGATTAAAGGTGTGACTTAGTTTAAAATAATTCCAGGCAAATAACATTGCTCACAGTGGAAAATCATGAAAATATGTTTCTGTAACAATAAGGAAAATCTCGGGACTATTTTAACATTTCAACTGGAAAAATGGGAGAGTAGAGTTCAACCTAATGGATCTTCTAAGAGCCACTGAAGGATTTTTAAATACAGGAGTCCCTCTTATCCATGGCTTCAGTTACCCACAGTCAACTGTGTGGTCTGGAAGCAGAGGATCCTCCCTCCAACCTAGCATCAAGAAGCCAACGGTACTGCCAAGCTGGGTGGCAATGCCTAGGGCAGGCGCCTCACTTGATCTCATCCTGGAGGCATTTACCATCTCACATCATCACAAGGAGGGCGAGTACAGTACAGTAAGATATTTTGAGAGAGAAAAACCACATTCATATAACTTTCATTCCAGGATATTGTTACAATTGTCCTATTTTATATTATTGTTAATCTCTTGCAGTGGCTAATTTATAAATTCAATTTATCATTGATATGTATGTAAAAGAAACAATGTAACTTAAGCAGGGCTCAGTACGTTCTGTGGCTTCAGGCATCCACGGGGGTCTTAGAACCTATTCCCGTATCCCAGTATCCCCGTGGCTATGAGACTACTGTACTTAACTTGAACTGCAAGAGGCTGAGGTAAAACCCCACCGTGGAGTGCAGAGCAGGTAACAAAAGGATGTGACAAGACAGAACCCACAATGAAACAGAAAGCTACTGGAACTCCTAATTTCTCCAGGGATAATAATGCTGGGCTGGTAATCTTAATGCTTTTATTTCATACATTATTGCTTAATGCTTTATTAATACTTAATGCTCTAAATACATTATCAGTATTTACCTGAACAAGCCAACTCTGACACCAACAACTGTGAGATCATTTTTAGCAAAAAATTCACTGAGACCCGTTTTTTGCTCAGCAGCAGTTTTGTTGAAATTCAAGTTTCCAACAGTTTGAAAGTTACAGGTGGTTCGACTGCCACACAAAAGTTATAGAAAGAAAGAGAGAGAGAGAGAGGGAGAGGAAGGAGGGAGAGGAAGGAAGGAAGGAAAGGAAAGGAAAGGAAAGGAAAGGAAAGGAAAGGAAAGGAAAGGAAAGGAAAGGAAACTCAAATAAACAGTTCAGAAACAATGACGCTAGAAGAAAATTCCACTAAAGATTCTGGCGTACTGTAACACCAAACGACAGTAAAAATCCCCTTACCACTTGGGCTTTTACTGTGTCCACAAACCTCATACCTACATGACACCTATTCTGTTAATATGAAATTCTCCATGTTTTGGCTTGTGCTTTAAAACACAGTGAAGGGGGCACCTGGGTAGCGCAGTCATTAGGCGTCTGCCTTCAGCTCAGGGCGTGATCCCGGCGTTATGGGATCGAGCCCCACATCAGGCTCCTCCGCTGGGAGCCTGCTTCTTCCTCTCCCACTCCCCCTGCTGTGTTCCCTCTCTAGCTGGCTGTCTCTCTGTCACATAAATAAATAAATAAATAAATAAATAAATAAATAAATAAATAAATAAATAAATAAATAAATAAATAAAAACACAGTGAAGAAGTTACCTTCCAATTTCTATCTTTTGGTTTCATGGGAAATCTTCTGTTCTGCCATCTCCTTCTTCCATTTATCAGGTGTTTTTTTGACAGGCTCTGTGGGCAAAAGCCAGAGTATTCTAGTTTTAATGATCTGTACCACTCATGAGTAAACTAGAAGCTTTTACTCTATCCACAAATGTCACACCTGCAGTAATGTCGACTCTTCACAAGACGTATGGCTTAGGTCTGGACAGAGTACTTTCAAAAGCATTTATAAATTAATCAGAACGTTCTTCAAGTTCCAAAAGAAATCCAACAGCCTTGCCCTTCCCTTCCAAATCCAATGCCTTGCTATGGGCCAGCCCTCAACTGAGCTGATTTAGGTCATTCTGGCCTTCCTCCTCCTCCTCTTCCTCACAGCCTTTGTCATCACAGTTGTTGTCCTGCTCATCTCCCCCCAACCCCAAAGGAAGGACTGTTCTCCCTCTGGCCCATGGAGGATACCCGGCTTCTTCAGAATCTAAATGAAAACCCACCTCATCAATTACTGCCACACAGACTTGTTAAGAATGAGAATAATAAATGGTTCTTTCAGAGAAACTGCTCGTAAATCAGACTATAATACAACAACCTAAGGAAAAAATTCAATGCCACTTTAACCTCTTATTTTATAAGAGAAATAATTTTAAATGTACTGCCATTGTATTTAAATAAAAATATTAATAATTCCTTCTTTGGAAGCAGTATCATTTAAAGTGTTACACAGACTCTGTTAAGACAAACAGAAAATCACTGACAATTAAGTTTGGGGGACCATTAACCTGCATGGCTCATTTGCACCATGACAGAAACAATTAATGGATAATATTCACAGAAAACTCTGATTCTGGCCATGTGGACAGCAGAGGTCAAAGGTCCACTGAGATTCCTCATGCACGAGGCCATGCCTGAAAAGTCAGCCAGGGATTGCCAAGGCAACTTTCTGCAGGGTGGGATCTTCACAGAACCCGAGTAGCATCCATGTGGAATGGCAGGCAGGGCTGCCCCCAGAAGAGGATTCATCACCTTCCTTATCCTGGCCCAACTCAGTGTTCTTATCTTCTTCCTCCTCATAGCTCCCACGTCTCCTCTCATGGTCCTTGAACTTGGCATTCCTGTCTTTTGGCAACGGGGCCCATGTGGCTACCTTCCTGTGTGGTGATATTAGTTTCTCAGCAAACACAGGAGCTAGAGGCTTTTTTTCCTCTCCTTTATTTTCTGGAGCGGTAGTCATCTTCCTACCACTCTTCTGAGGGGTGACAAACTGGAGAGGAGAAGTGGCAACACTGAAAGCACATCTTCCCTGCGCCCACGAGGCTATAACCACACTGTACGGTCAGCAAGTACAAGATTCGGTCAGGCACGTGTGTCAATGTCTATGCTGAGCTCTCTAAGACGACATTCTCAATGTGTAGTAAGAGAGCTCCCAGCACCACCTGGCATGCTTGTCTAAAGAAACAGGGAAAGAAAAAAAAAATTCTAGACTTCACTTAGAGCTATCAAATCCTTTACAGGGAAGGAACTATGTTTCTAGAAGTTTCCAAGCTACTGCCCTAGGAAAATATACCAAGTGAACTACTGTTTAGGTGGCTCCACATGCCATCAGAATGCTAACTCTTTCATGTTTTTTTCTTTTTTTCAAGATTTTATTTTTAAGTAATCTCTACACCCACCATGGGGCTTGAATTCACAACCCAGAGTTCAAGAGTCACACACTGCATGCACCAACTGAGCCATCCAGGCACCCCTAGAGTGCCAACTCTTTACATACAAATAAACACAAAGTGCCACAACAGGCACCTGGGAACATCCAGAGGAATGAGAGCCAAGCCCCAAAGATTGGGCCTCATGCTTCCTAATTGTACCATCAATTCCATCCCACAGCCACTGATAACTGGGCATGGTACTATAAAACTAAATAACTAAAGATAAAAATGTTAGGGGCGCCTGGGTGGTGCAGTCGTTAAGCGTCTGCCTTCGGCTCAGGGCCTGATCCCAGCATTCTGGGATCGAGTCCCACGTCGGGCTCCTCTGCTGGGAGCCTGCTTCTTCCTCTCCCACTCCCCCTGCTTGTGTTTCCTCTCTCGCTGGCTGTCTCTCTCTCTGTCAAGTGAATAGATAAAATCTTTAAAAAAAAAAAAAAAGATAAAAATGTTAGGGGCACCTGGGTGCCGCCGTCAGTTAAGCACCCTACTCTTGGTTTCAGCTGAGGTCATGATCTCAGGGTCATGAGATCGAACCCCACATCAGACCTCATGCTCAGTATGGAATCTGCTTGAGATTCTCTCTCTCTCCCTCTGCCCTTCCCCGCACTCTCGTGCAAGCACATGCGCTTTCTCTCTCTCAAATAAATTTAAAAATATTTTTAAAAAATAGATTAAAATTTGGGGCGCCTGGGTGGCACAGCGGTTAAGCTTCTGCCTTCGGCTCAGGGCGTGATCCCGGCGTTATGGAATCGAGCCCCACATCAGGCTCCTCTGCTGTGAGCCTGCCTCTTCCTCTCCCACTCCCCCTGCTTGTGTTCTGTTTCTTGCTGGCTGTCTCTATCTCTGTCGAATGAATAAATAAAATCTTTAAAAATAAATAAATAAATAAATAAAATAAAAATAAAAAATAGATTAAAATTTAAGCAAAACATTGAATGAAGTCTCACCATACACAAAAGGACAAAGTGAAGAACTATGGGCAATAAATAAAACAAGTGTCTTCATCTTGCCAGTGTTAACTAGGAACAATGTCATAACGGAGGGAAGGCATGACGGGTGTTATGAGCTGAACTATACCCCAGGAAAATCCATATGTCAAAGTCCTAATCCACAGTATCTAAGAATGTTACTGTATTTGGAGACAGGTCTTTAAAGAAGAAATTAAGTTAAAATGGGGTCATTTGAGTAAGCCCTAATCCAATATAACTGCTGTCCTTGTAAGAGATTAGGCCACAGAAGATAGACAAACGACCATGGGAAGACATAGTGAGAAGGCAGACATTTACAAGCCAAGAAGAGAGGCCTCAGAAGAAACCAAACCTGTCAACAACTTGATCTTCAACTTCTAGCCTTTAGAATTATGAGAAAATAAATTTCTGTTGTTTCGGTCACCCAGTATGTGATATTTTATTAAGGCAACCTGAGGGGTGCCTGGGTGGCTCAGTGGGTTAGGCATCTGCCTTCAGCTCAGGTCACGATCTCAGGTCCTGGGATTAAGCCCCCACATAGGGCTCCCTACTCAGCGGGGAGCCTGCTTCTCCCTCTCCCTCTGCCCCTCCACCACTGCCCATGCTCTCTCTCTCTCTCAAATAAATAAATAAAATCTTTTAAAAAAAAAAAAGGCAAACCTAGCCAATGAATACAACTGGTATATATAGCTTTCAATCCACATCACAGGAAGAGATCAGTAACTACAATGCGATTAGCATTACTGGTTATGAACACAATTTATAGGCAAGCAGATGAGGGACCCGTTCATCTGGCATGGGAATGATGTGGGATCAGGGAAGTTATGTGAAAGAGATGAGGGTTTTATTTATATTATTTATTTTTTTAGTAATCTCTTCACAACCCCTAGATCAAGAGTAAGCATGCTCTTCCAACTGAGCCAGCCAGGTGCCCTAAGAGATGAGCCAACTTTAGGGTCTGGTTACCCTAAAAGTTTATCTGTGAGCGTACTTCTGTATGCTGCACTAATCAGAGTCAACCATTATAGAAATCACACTTTAGGGGGCGCCTGGGTGGCTCAGTCGTTAAGCGTCTGCCTTCACCTCAGGGCATGGTCCCGGAGTCCTGGGATCCAGCCCCACATCAGGCTCCTCCGCTGGAAGCCTGCTTCTTCCTCTCCCGCTCCCCCTGCCTGTGTTCCCTCTCTTGCTGGCTGTCTGTCAAATAAATAAAATCTTAAAAAAAAAAAAAAGTTGCATTCACCAAGAATTTTCTGGCTGATTGCTACAAAAGCTAATGCAATGTATAGTGAACATCATCATACAGCAGATATACACTTAACTGTGTCTAACTATGTCTACTTAACCAAATCATACTAACCTATATCTATGGCTAGAATAACGACAGTCTCCACTCCAAACAGGACTTACTAACTTGATGTCCATGAAATGCCAAGCAAGTGTGACTAACAGGTTCTTCTGTGGTACTTACAGAACACCTGGCGATTTCTGTTGCCATATGGGCGAAAGCATATCCTTAATAAGCATCAATTGTGTTTGTTCTAAACTTGCATATGACCGTTATATTTGCGGTTTCAATTGCATAACAAAATCATATAAACCAATCAAATCAATGCAAAAAGTAAGTTACTGGATCTGTGAAAACCACGTTGAATGCTACGGACATATTTGATAAAGCTTAAAAAACTGTAGTCAAATTAGGTATGGGTGAGCAACCATAAAAGGATGGAAAAAATGGTAAAAATGTAGGAGTATTCAAATTGCTTTACTAGGATTTTTTAAGGTTTTGCTTTACTTTAAAGAAACAAACTTTGGGGTGCCTACCTGGCTCAGTCGGAAGAGCACAGGACTCTTGATCTCAGGCTGTTGAGTTCAGCCCCACTTTGGATGCAGAGACTACTTAAATAAAAACTTAAAAAAGAAAATAAGAAACTTCGAGTTACAGAAGCTGCACTTATGGGTGTACTTTGTACTGGGAAAACAAACTACTCCCACGCTGAACCCGAAGTCAAAAACAAGGCCTTAGTCCCACATCAAAATATTCCTAAACGAATACACATTTAACATGGGTTTTTTGGTGGTTTGTTTTTTTTTAAGATTTTTATTTATTTATCTGACAGAGAGAGAGAGGAGCAGGCTCCCTGCTAAGCAGGGAGCCCCACTCGGGGCTGGCTCCCAGGACCCCAGGATCATGACCTGAGCTGAAGGCAGACGCTTAACCAACTGAGCCACCCAGGCGCCCCCACATTTAACATGTTTTAAATTAAAATCAAAAGGTATGTATGGATAACTTACTTTTGATTGATAAAAACTACTACTACACTGAATAGGGTTGAATAAAGTTTTTATTATATAACTGGCTGCTCGAAGTGGACAATAAATACACGCTGGCTGCCTCTCAAAATGAGTTGCCTGGGGGCGGGGGGAGACCAAAAAAATGAACCAGGAAGGGGTAGGGGCTTTGGATTCGGCAAAACCCTGTATAATCCCTGCTTTGTCACTTATTAATTACAAAACCATGAGCAAGTACATTAATGGCTAAATCTGTTTCCCCATGTATAAAATGGAGCTGATGATGCCTGCCTAATACGGTTGCTTTGAGAATGAAATGAGATGATGCATTAAAGCCTAGCACAGGGGGCACCTGGGTGGCTCAGTCGTCAAGCGTCTGCCTTCGGCTCAGGTCATGATCCCAGCGTTCTGGGATCGAGGCCCGCATCGGGCTCCCTGCTCAGTGGGAAGCCTGCTTCTCTCTCTCCCACTCCCCTTGCCTGTGTTTCTCTCTCGCTGCCTCTCTGTCAAATAAATAAATAAAATCTTTAAAAAATATAAGTAAATAAATAAATAAATAAATAAATAAAGCCTAGCACAGTGGCCATACACATGAAGCATTCACCGTTCATGGGCTGTGTACCACTCATCCATCTCAATTCTTTTAGGACTCAACTTAAACCTATCCATATCCCAGTACTAACACAGAGGCTCCCAGCCAGAAGCAGAGAACATAGTAAGGACCTAAATATTTGTCAAAATAAATACGGAAACACAGATGTTTGGCAGGCACACAAACTAATGGAATTTAATGAAGCAATCTGAAGAATCAAGAGATTTTCTTTCAAACCAGTATTTCCGGGCAACCAATATCACTTTTCAAACAAAAAACACTTCTGCATTCCCCCAAAAACAAACCTCACTTCACATCTATGTTCATGGGAGTGGTCTGCAATTTTTTTCCCCCCTAAAAATAACTGGATCAGATTTTGGTATTGAGTCTAGAGTGGGCTTGTGAAAGTGGTCAGAGAGTGCTCACAATACCACTTTTGAGATTAAACAAGGCCGTTCAACTGTTTTCCTCTGGATTTGGGTTGTTGACATTACTAAGTCATTCTTCTTCGTGCTGTATATACAATTACCTCATCTCTACTTTCACTGTCCTTCTCTTCCGACGTCTCATCTTCCCCATCTTCTATCTCCTTCAGAAAAAGACTCCTTTTCTTCAGTTCACCTGGATTTTTTTCCTGCTTAAAATGGACACATTAGGCTCATCACAGGGCCTTCAACGTTCCATGCTATGCACATTTTTCCTCTACTATGTGTAATAAGTTCCTATTTGTAATAAACACATCTCAGCCCTCATCCTAAAGTTACTTTCATTTTGAATCTTTTATTCACAGTAGGGAATATCAAAATACATAGAAAAAGATAATTTTTGGCATCTATTTGTAAGTCAGATGTCCCATACCTTGTCTTTTGCCACAACCTAGAAACGGTTAACTCCTCGAGGTATCAGGCAAGCTTCCAAGAATTCCTCCCTTCCCTCTCATTGTTCCCTTCAACACGCATTTTCAAATTTCGATGTTTTTAAAAATTGATTTCCACTACCAGCTGCTCTAATGAAAGCACACAGGGCCAAAATAACGCCCCCTCGCGGGTAAAAAATCAGTACCTACAACTCAAATGTCTTTACCTTTCCAGACTGAGAACTCAGTGTCACGTGGAGCAGCGTCCATCGCTACCCCCAAGCAAATGTACTGCACAAATAAAGAGTCTCACACCAGAACCCAGAACCCCCACTTCTCAAGGTAACCCGCACTGTCTCGTCCCTCCTGGAGAGGCGATCGCGGGTGTATGGCCCCTCCCACCCAAAGCCGCCGCGCACTGCACAGCCGGGCTCGAAGCCCCCAAGGCGCCCGCCGCAGCTCGCAGGCGCCGACAGGACTGGAGCGCCCTCCCAGCGGCGACCGGGGATTGCGGCCCGCGCGCCACACACATACGGGGAAGAGACGGAGCCCTCGTGACTCCGCCTCGGCCAGTCAGAGCCCGCGCCGCCCCTGGGCCAATCCCGAGCCGCGACCCCAAGGAGGTGGTGGCCAAGCGCGAGCCTGGGGGCGGGGTCTAGAGCCAGGGCCACCAGTGCTACGCCTGCGCACAAGGTGGACATTTTAGTCGGTTTGTCTAGGTTCTCGCGCGGCGTCAGCAGTTTAGCGCAGGTTGGCGGGCGACAAGTGGCAGTCTCTGCTAAGTTCGGGAACTTCGCTGGCGGCCACAAGTCTCGGCACACCTTTGTTGATGGGGCCGGAGAAAGTGAATAACAGTCATAAAAGCAGCCACTCACCGCGAGCTCGTGAGCGAGGCTAGATAGGTTCCAGGCGCTCGCGGCCGTTAACCCGGTTAGGATGCCACCTGCGCAGTGGGGCGGGTGTGAGTCCTCATTTTCCGCCAAGAGAGATGAGCAAGCCTTCTAATGTGGGGCCCCGCAAAGACCGGGACCCGGCAGTAGGGCTTGGGGGTCGACCTGTTGACCCCGGGCACCGCGCCCTCGCTGCCTGCCTGCGTCTGCGCTGCCGCTGTGGAAGCAGCGACAGCGGTGATGGTGATAGCCAAAGTCATGAGTACCTGTTTTGTCCTGGGCATTGTTGCTTTTCACACATTTTATCATGGACTTCTCTAAACAAACTTGTGACTTAGTTTTAATAGTTTCATTTTACACGTAAGGAAATTGAGGCTCACAGACAGGGAACTCCACAGCTATTGACTTGCATCCTCAATTACTAAATATTTCTTTGAGTTAAAACCGTCATTAATGTGCTCTTTCAATCACCCTTAGTACAGGTAAACCCGGTAGCAGGATCAAAATCCTAGGAATTATCCCCATACTGGGATTGGAAAAAGAGTGCCTTGGGGTTTGTGTGTTGGGAGTGCGGAGGGCTGGTCCTAGCTTCAGAAAGTCCTAAACTGGAAGGAAGGAGAGTGGGATAAACAATTGGCTTACATATTTTAGATTTGGTATCTCACTAAAGACTTACCGAACTAAACTGATCAATGACAACTCAAAGCAGAAGCCCGTTTCACTTATGAATAAAGATGCATGGTTCAAATAAAATATTAGCAATTTGAGCAAATTGAATCAAGCAGTGTAGTAAAAAAAAAATATTGACAGGATTTAACTCTGGAGTGCAAGGATGATCAAATAGATCAAACAAACTAAAGGAAGAAAAACCCTGTCATTTGAAATAAAGTCTATTTGTGAAAATGAAACATTTGATGACAGATTATGAAGCATTCTTATTAAAATCAGTAATAAGAGGGGTGCCTGGCTGGCTCAGTCCTAGAGCATGAGGTTCTTGGTATCTGGGTAGTGAGTTCCAGCCCCATGTGTGGCCTAGAGTTTACTTAAAATAAAAAAATATATTTTTTAAAATCAGTAAAGAGCTTGGGATTTTAATTTCATTCCTAAGAAACAAAGAGCAAAATCTGTAAATGAAATTAAGACATATTTGACATTACAATTTAAAACTTCTGGATGCTAAAGTGTCTGCAAACAAACTTAAAATATAAGGAATAAATTGGAAAGAAATATTTGTAACATATATAACAAAAACTTAGTGTCAGAATATGAAAGAACTATAAATCAGTAAGAAAAGGACAAAAATGGGCAAAGAATACGAAAAGCAATTTTCAAAAAAAATGTAAGTAACACATAAAGGTGTGAAAAATGCTCAACATATAACCATCAGTAAATACACTTTAAAATGATAAGACACCAGGGCGCTTGGGTGGCCAGTTGGTTAAGCATCTGACTCCCGATTTCCACTCAGGTCATGATCTCAGGGTTGGAAGATGGAACCCAGGTGGGGCCTCGAGCTGGGTGGGGAGTTTGCTTGAGATTTCCTTTCCCTCTTCCTCTGCGCCTTCCCCCATCCTGCTACTCTCTCCCAAATGATCTTCTTTAAAAAATAAATAAAATAATAAGATACTATTTGTATCCATCAGATTAACAGAAATTAAAACATCAAACGTGTGTGGAGATTGTGGGAAACTGGCAAATTGTTACTATAGGGGAGGAAATATATATATTTTTTTGCTCTACCCTTCTAAATTCTGGGCTGGGGCCCTGTAACAAAAGAGATTAACAAGAGAAAAGCATATAAATTTCTTTATCGTAAGTTTTATGTAACACGGGAGCCTTTAAAAGGAAATGGAGACCTGAGAAGCAGGTAAGCCTGAGTTTGATGAAGAGTAGAGACTTATGGAACATGGGGTGGGACAAAGGAATATGAGCTCAGTGTAGTAAACTAGGGGAAACAGCAAGGCCTGTTGGTTCAGATTCCTCTTGGTGTCTTGGAGAAAACGGCGCTCCTTTCCTTTGGTTATATGCAGGGCACCTCTCACATGAGAACCTATGACCTGCCTCAGGGAAAATCAGAGCCCTTCCTGCACCTGCTCTGTGTCAAATTCCTTTAGTTTAAAATATTCAGTATGCCGAGGTGCCATATTTGGGGGTAGTTTGTCCTGAGCCCCCTTGATACGAACACCCAGAGAGAAATTTGGCAATTTCCAGTCGAGGTAAAAATTCTCATTCCTTACATTTAGGAATTCCATGTATAGGTATCCAACCTAGAGAAGCAGTCATGCTGAGAGACAAATATGTGAATTTTTATTGCAAACTTAAAAAGAATTTTATTATGGACATTTCCAAACATACATTAAGTAGAGAGCATAAAAAATGAATCCACTTTCACCCATCATCCAGCTTCAAAACTTCAATATTTTTTTAAAGATTTTATTTATTATTTGAGAGAGAGAGAGAGATTGAGAGAACGAGTGGGAGGAGGGGCTGAGGGAGAAGCAGACTCCCTGTGGAACAGAGAGCCAGACGTGGGGGATTCCAGGACCCTGGGATCATGACCTAAGCCAAAGGCAGACGCTTACCTGACTGAGACACAAGGGTGCTCAAAAGTCAATATTTTTGCCAATTTTTTCAAACTATTCATTGCCTCCCTTTTCCCCTCCTCTCCCTTTTTCTCCTTGAGTATTTTAATGTGAATCCTAGGCATCCTATCATTCGACCTAGAAACACTTTATTATGTATGGTAACATACTATTGGCTTGATACCATCTAATAGCTAGTCTGTGTTCAATTTTCTGTCTCAATGTCTTTTTACTGTTGATTTGCTTGAATTAGGATTCGAAATTTCAAAAAAATTTTTCAAAAATTTCCATACACTACATTTGGTTGATATGTCTTAAACCATTTTTAATCTGTAATAGAGAATTTCAGGGCACCTGGCTGGCTCAGTCAGAAGAGCATGCAACTCTTGATCTCATGGTCATGAGTTCAAACCCCACGTTGGGTGTAGAGATTATAAATAAACTTTAAAATATATATGATAGGGGACACATGGGTGGTTCAGTCAGTTAAGTGTCCAATTCTTGATTTAGACTCAGGTCATAATCTTAGGGTCGTGAGGTTGAGCCCCAGGTTGAGCCCCTTATCCAGCCCCACATCAAGCCCCATGGTTGGCTCTGTACTCAGTAGGGAGTCTGCTTCTCTCCCTCTCCCTCTCCTCTTTCTCTAATAAATAAATAAAATCTTAAAACATGTATATAATAGAGAACCTCTTTTATTAAATTTTTATTTAAATTCAATTAATTAACCTATAATGTATTATTAGCTTCAAGGTAGAGTTCAGTGATTCATCGGTTGCATATAACACCCAGTGCTCATTACATCACATGCCCTCCTTAATGCCCAACACCCAGTTACCCCATTCCCCTACCCACCTCCCCTCCAGCAACCCTCAGTTTGTTTCCTGTAGTTAAGAGTCTCTTATGGTTTGTCTCCCTCTCTGATTTTGTCTTATTTTATTTTTCCCTCCTTTCCCCTATGATCCTCTGTTTAGTTTCTTAAATTCCACATATGAGTGAAATCATATGATATTTGTCTTCCTCAGACTTATCTCACTTAACATAATGCCCTCTAGTTCCATCCACGTCATTGTAAAGGGTAAGATTTCATTTTTTGATGGCTGAGTAATATTCCACTATATATATATATATATATACACACACATACTACATTTTCTTTATCCATTCATCTGCCAATGGACATCTGGGTTCTTTTCATAGTTTGGCTATTGTGGACATTGCTGCTATAAACATTGGGGTGCAGGTGCCCCTTCAGATCACTATGTTTGTATCCTTTGGGTAAATACGTAGTAGCACAATTTCTGGGTCATAGGGTAGCTCTATTTTCAATTTTTTGAGGAATCTCCATACCATTTTCCAGAGTGGCTGTACCAGCTTGCATTCCCACCAGCAGCATAAGAGGGTTCCCCTTTCTCTGCATTCTTGCCAACATTTGTTTTCTGACTTGTTAAACTTAACCATTCTGACCGGTGTGAGGTGGTATCTCAGTGTGGTTTTGATCTGTATTTCCCTGATGATGAGTGATGTTGAGCATTTTTTCATGTGTCTCTTGGCCATTTGTATGTCTTCTTTGGAGAAATGTCTGTTCATATTTTCTGCCCATTTCTCTTTTTTTTTTTTAAGATTTTTATTTATTTATTCGACAAAGATAGAAACAGCCAGCGAGAGAGGGAAACACAAGCAGGGGGAGAGGGAGAGGAAGAAGCAGGCTCATAGCAGAGGAGCCTGATGTGGGGCTCGATCCCGCTGGGATCACGCCCTGAGCTGAAGGCAGACGCCCAACCGCTGTGCCACCCAGGCGCCCCTGCCCATTTCTTGATTGGATTATTTGTTTTTTAGGTGTTGAGTTTGATGAGATTTTTATACATTTTGGATACTAGCCCTTTATCTGATAAGACATTTGCAAGTATCGTCCCCCCTTCTGTCGGTTGTCTTTTGGTTTTGTCAACTGTTTCCTTTGCTGTGCAAAAGCTTTTTATCTTGCTGAAATCCCAATAGTTCATTTTTGCTTTTGGTTCCCTTGCCTTTGGGGACGTGTCTAGCAAGAAGTTGCTGCGGCCGAGGTCAAAGAAGAGAACCTCTTTTAAAAAAATGCTATCTATTTACTGAAGAAACCGAGTAATTTGTCCTATAGAATTTGTCCTTATTCTGGATTTGGCTGACACCTTTAAGGTATCTTGAACATATTCGTCCATTCTCAGTGTTCTTGTAAACTGGTAGTTAGATCTGGAGGCTTCATTAGACTAAAGCTCAGGTTTTTTGGCAGGTCAGAGGTCATGGTTGGTGGCAGGTACTTCTCTTCCCTCCCTCTAGGAGGCACTTCACGTCTGGTTGTCTCACTTCAGGGATGTTAAAACTGATCAGTTTGAGTGTTCTGGGCTTCATCATCCATTATAACCACTGATTTTCTACCTGGTGGTTCTACGCAGTTTGTTTTGTAAAGCAAATGATTGAAAACAATCTATTATTCATTATAGGGGCAGGGGATATGTGTGGGGAAATGATAGAAATCAAATTGCCAAAGTCTTAACAGTGGTTAATTTAGGTGTTGGGAAGAGAAGTACTACTTTCAGGATATCTGGCTGGCTCAGTCAAAAAAGCATGCAACTCTTGATCTCACGGTTGCGAGTTCAAAGGTGTAGAGATTACTTAAATAAATTTTTTAAAAAATTTTTAAGTATTACTTTTTTTTTTTTAATTTACTAAAATAGAAACAAAAGAAATCCTGCCTATGCGTGTCTAACAAAGGTAAATCAGACAGGGAAAAAGATTGGTGGGAAGATTCCAATTTCCAGAAAGTGCAGCCAGGGAAGTACAGAAAATACCAGCAATGAATGTGGAACGCAGTCTGCTCTGCGTTGTTTTTGCCTGTCCGATGTCCCTTCCTCCTCCCGACAGCCTTCATTCCCTTTAGGGTCTCCTCCCACCTCCTCTGGATTCAGTTTTGGTAGAATTGCCCTCAGAGGTGCTCCACCCTCCCCTGGCCGAAGCTCAGAGACCAGTCAGACCCCTTCTCCGAGCACTTCGAGTCTTGGGCAGCATCACTTCCTCCTGGACGCCTCCCTCCACTGGGGCAGGTGCCCGTCTTCTTGGCCCCCAGAGTTCCGGCTGTCAGAGCACTTACACGCCAGCACGCTTGTGTGCCCCTGCCCCCCTCTGGACGATGCCTGGTGCCCGGTGCTCAGTAGATGTTAGCTGAATGTGTGATGCCCACATTGCTTTAATGCTGATGAAGGTACCTGAATATTAGATGGAAAGGTCTCAGGTACTTTTGTAGATGTTCCAGAGAATGTGGTAGCAGTTTCCAGGCCTTCCAGTCTCGCCCCAGCCTATGGCCGCTTCTCCTGAATCAGGGTACTCTTACCCAGCCAGGTACAGCCTTCCATGAATTCCTCACCTGGGCCTTGGGCCTCTGTTCCTAAACAGCACCCCTGTTGTCCTTCCCGGCCCTGTGCAGAAGCCTGAAAGAGGATGGGTTGGGGTACTGCATTTCAAGAGGCCATACAAAGGGACAATTACCTTAGAGAGTAGCTACCTTCCTCACACTAAACCTGGTAGATTTAGGAACCTGGACACTGTTTGGAAGGATGCTGTTGTCAGTGTGGGCCTGGGAGTTTTATTTGGGTGCAGGCAGCTGGCACATTCTCCGTCTAGAAATGTCAGTACCTTTCAGTCCAGTCTGACTTTGGCCCAAGGCCGATCGGACTTTTAAGCGTAATTAATAGCTGAGCCCGGATTCAAACCTGGGCAGCCTGACTGCAGTCCTTGCTCACCACCTCTGTACCCTACTGCTTTGTCAGGAGAAGCACATTCAGGTTCTCTTCTTGTGCAGACGCGGTTTAGACTGTTAGAAACATGTAAATATGTTTCTAGGATCAAGTTCCTTCAATCTGTCCTCATCTTTCTTGCCTTAAAAAAAAAAAACAGGGGCGCCTGGGTGGCGCAGTCGTTGAGCGTCTGCCTTTGGCTCAGGGCGTGATCCTGGCGTTATGGGATCGAGCCCCACATTAGGCTCTTCCGCTATGAGCCTGCTTCTTCCTCTCCCACTCCCCCTGCTTGTGTTCCCTCTCTCACTGGCTGTCTCTGTCTCTATCAAATAAATAAATAAAATCTTAAAAAAAAAAAATAGGGGCGCCTGGGTGGCTCAGTCAGTTGAGCATCTGATTCTTGATGTCGGCTCAGGGCATGATATCAGGGTCGTGAGATTGAGCCCCGTGTCAGGCGCCGCACTTGGTGGGGAGGCTGCTTGTCCCTCTCCCTCTGCCCCTCCCCCCTGCTTGTGCTCTCTTACTCACACACTCTCTCTCTCTTGCATGGGCGCTCTCTCCAAAATAAATAAATAAAATCTTTAAAAAACAAAACCAAAAACCCCACAAAAGATAAGTTTTAAAAACAGCGAGATAGAATGACAATGATTATGAAGTACTACAGACTGCTGTTTGGGGTTTCAACAAGTCAGTGATAATACCTGCTCATCTTAGAAATGTGTAGCGATAACCACTAGTAGGACAAACAGAATGCATAACCTTCAAACCAGTGGACAGATGAGTCTATTAAGGTTCTCAGTGGCAAACAACAGCAAACGACTCTGGCCAACTCAAGCAGAAAAGGAATTTATTGAAAAGCTCTCAGCAGCTCAGAACATCAATAGAAAGGTTGGAAAAGCTGGCAGAGAAAATGGGCAGAAACCAAGGAAGGCTGGGTGGTAGGAGGCCCAGGGACAGCCCTGACGAGACACTGCCCTTAGCGCTGTGGTCCTGGGCACATCTGTCCCTGTCATCATAGGTCTCAGGATCACTCGCTCCGGATAGGAGTCCCACGTCAGATCATCCAGCGGCCTGAGTGCAAGTCATGGGCCACATGGTGACGTCAGCGGTGGAGTGTCTGGAAGCCCTTCAGCTTCTGTAGTGGGAGCCTGGGCTTGGTCTCCAATGAGAGTCCCACACTGAGGGATTCCTGCCCCCCTGCCCCCCCCCACACACCCGGAATGGGGTGCAAATGCCAGGAGGCGCCCAAAGGCAACTCCTCTCCACAAGGAAAACCTGGGACAAAAAAACTTGGTGGATCCATGAGAAGGGAGCATGGGGAAGGGAGGAAGACTCCAGGAAGTGTACAAACTGAGGCGGGCTCCCGGACATCAGGACGGGTTGAGAAGTACCATCTGACGACGTCAGAATAGATGTGAAGTGCTGTGTGTGTCCTTTACGTGTTCTGAGCAGACACTTAACAGAAGGATGGACAAATGCAGCTCTGTTTGCTGAGACTAATCTTGGGACTCTGAATTCCCAGAGAAAATAAATCTCTTTTTTCTGAGAAGGATGATTCCAGTATGTTCACCCTGGCCCTCAGAGATACTGGCCAAGAAGGCAGTGTGTGATGGACTGTGGGATGGAGGACCCATCAGAAAGGAGGCGAGCCTGGATGGGGGGACAGCCGAGCAGATGAGAACGAGGAAGCCTGGATGAGGTTGAAGAATTAATCTCTTGTAGGAGCAGCAGAGCAGGAAGGAGGCAGTCATGGTCAAGAGTCCACACTTCCAGAAATGGAAAAACACCTGGAGGTCCTGGGAGTGAGGATGTAACCAGGGGGCCCAGAGGCCAGGTGGAGGAGAGGCCTCCGGGGCTGCAGGAAAGATCAGGGGCAGAAACCAGGGCAGCGGTGGGACACTCGTGTGGACTCTGATGCCACCCAGGAGAACGGCAAGAGTAAAACAGACGGGAGACAGAGAAAGCCCCAGCTCTTGAACCTGTGAGGAAGAGGGATGTGGGTGACCACAGCCAGGAGGGGGAGTGACTCGAGCCCCAGATGCCCCTGGCCTGGGAGGAGCACTGGGCACCTGGGGGCAAGCTGCCCCCCCCCGCCCTGCCCAGTGCTGAAGGGCATGCTGCAGGGGCCTCGGCTTCCAGGAGAGCGGGATCCTGCTGGGGGGCCTTTCCACCTCCATCCCTTTTGTCCCAGAGCTGAGCCCAGAGCCACTGTTTCAATCTTCCATGGTAACTGGTGACCCATGACAAATGGGACCCATCCACTGACATGCTGGGGAGACACTTGGGAGACGGCATCCAGTGGACGCTAAGGGAGCCACGCCTTCTGACAGCTCACATCCCCACCTTCCCTGCTCAGCCAGCACTCCCCCGCACAGAGCAGGCCCCTCGTAGGCGCACACTGACCCAAGCTCCTCAGCCCCATACATCATCTCCGACAGTCACTTAAGAGAGGCCCCTGGGAGCCCACTGTTAGTCTCTGGGGACAGCTGGAGGCTCCAGCCTGGTCAGGGGTCTGGCTGCCCCCACCACCACCCCAGGGCGCCCGGAGCTCACTGCAGAGACCACCCGCTGCCCTGCTTTCCACGAGTCGAGTCTCCGTCTCTGTCCGTCTTCCAAACAGTGGTGGTCTCAGGAGAGGGAAGCTATCTATGGGTGGTTTTCAACTTTTTTCTTTTCCTTCAGACTTAATCCTTTCTTTTAAAAAATAATGGTAAAATCCATATAATATAAAACTTACCACCATAACCATTGAAATGCCCAGTTCACCATTAAGTGCATTCACACTGTTGTGCAACCGATCTCCAGAATTTTTGCATCTTGCAAAACAAACTCTGTCCCCATTTCCCCCTCCCGCCAGCCCCACAAGGGTGGTTTTTAATTATTTTAAATTGTTTTCATTTTTGCTTATTTGTACTTCACAAGTTTTCTACAAAGAGCATTTGTTATTTTTACAATTGAATTTCAAAACTCCAGACCACTCTAGCCACCCTGTGCAATCTCTCCACTTCTCGGGCAGGGGGCCCCGAAGCCTGAGCTAAGGAGGGTCTGTCTGTACGGGGAATCCGGACAACTGACCTACAGTGCACTGTCTCCTCCACCGAGTGGGTCCTGACCGCGCACTGCGCCAGCCCCTGTGCATTTCGGATGGGTTTTCATTTCAGGACTCAACCTACCTGTCCCTGTCTCTCTTCTCACCTCACTGAGCCCCCAAGCAAAACTGTCCTCACAGGGTCACTCCTTGCCTTTGGTTGGCCCATGTCTCTTGTTTCCAGAATCCTCTGGTCAGCGAGGCCCAGGGTTCTGCTCACCTCAGGCCCCCAGACCAGCTCACGTGGAGGCAAGGACAGAGGCAGGCAGGGGCTCTGCTCCCTCGCTGGCTTCAGTTGGTGCCAAGCAAAGAACATCCCTGGAGTGGCTCTCAGGGCTGGGGGATGGTGGGACATGAGGGTCAGGGAGGGAGCAGGAGTTGGGGGGTGGTGAGAAAGTAGAGAGTAATTTCTGCCTTGTTGTTGATCTTAGGTTTTCCAGCAGTTTTGTGACGAGCAGTGATTTACGCACAGGCACAGAAAACCACAGGTAAAGTGCCAAAGGGTGACACTATGAAGTGTCAGGGCCCCTTTTATTTTGCAAACAAGGGACCAAGGCTGGGAAAGCTGACAGCACGCTGCAAGGCGGTGGCAGCAGGGCCGAGATCGGAACCAGGTCCCCTGGATCCCTGGCACCCCCGCCACCCAGCCACTCCACCGGGTGGAGATCACAGCAGAATGAGCTGACTGGGTGGGGGCCACGGAGGGTCAGGATGGCAGGGGTGCCAGGTACAGGCCAAGACCTAGAAAGGGCCAGAACGGGCCAGAACCTGCAAAATCTCAACGAGAAATGGGAAGGAAAGGTCATGGGTCAAAGGGCCCCATGAACACATTTCAGAAACTGGGGGTGGCTGTGGGGGGGACCCCAGGGGGAGGCTTGCTCTGCCAGTTCACCAGCTGCCTTGTTTCTGTAGAGGGAGGGCTTCACCTGTGGGCCTGGGGCTCTGGAGGGCAGACAGCAACCTTATCTCCCTTCCAAAAGCTTAGGTGGGGGTAGGAGACCCTGAGGTGCCAGTCAGAGTTTATCTGGAGGTGGGGATGGGACACAAAGGGGGAGAGGTCACGAGGAGGGCAAGTATGGCTCCCGAAACTGCCAGTGGCGCTCTGGCCTCTCTGGGTGAAGCTGCTCCCAGGCTCCACTCAGAAGGGGTCAGTCTCTTGCGGCCCCTCTCGGCCACCATTCTCAGTCAGCGGGTGGGTCCTGATGCCCAGGGAGCCCAGGTCACACAGGGTGCTGCCCACGGTCACCCTGCTGAGGCTGTGGGAGTTGTGGTGGGGTCTGTGGTAGCGGCACTGAGGCCCCAAGCACAGGGCTTCCTGGAAAGTCTCCCTGAAGCGGCTCGACATGACGTTGTAGAGCACAGGGTTAACGGCCGAGCTGAGGTAAAAGAGGACGCCGGAGATGACATGCACGTGCTGGAAGGCCAGGTCCAGGCCCTCGGTCCACTGGGACACAAAGCTCCACATGAGGCGGTCAACGTGGAAAGGGGCCCAGCAGATCCCAAACACCACGACCAGCACAACTGCAGGGGTACAGAGGGGAGACTTGGGTGCCTGCCAGGCTGCCTTCCCTTGGCTTCGGGGTAGTCTGCCCATTCTCACCGTGCCACCCACGCCCATTGTCCATCTGGAAGCTTCTGGAAGGTTGCCTGCCCTAGCATCAGCACCCACTTTGGAGAGGCTGGTCCCACCCAGCCACAGTGCCCGGATCCACCCAGCCACAGTCAACTGGACCAGGTGTGGATACCTGAGCCAAGCTGGCCCAGTCTGGCTCTCCCATCACAGAGTTTGGAACTAGGTGGCTCTTAGCTAAGAGGTCATTTAGCTTCCCAGAGCTTCCCTCCAGCTGTGGCATCAACCAGCCATGCCCTTCCTTGGGTCTCTGTCATCGGTTGTCTTGATTTTTGTTTCTTATTGCTTCTGTCTCCTTCTCTGACTGCCTATCGTCCCCTGCAGTGCCTTCCCCACCACACCCCAGCACGGTTTTCCCTCATCATCTGGGATCTCGACCAGGATGTTGCTTACAACATCCCCAGCCGCAGCCTGGTGTACACTAGGCCCTCAGAAAGTGAAGCTGGGGGAAGGAGGGAGGGAGGCAGGGAGAGAAGAAAGCCAGAGCCCCAGCCCAGCAAGCAAGGCAGCCTTAAGGAAACACCCCAGCTTCCCAGGGCGAGAGCCATCCCAGCTGAGCAGACTTGGTCCCTGCAGGGCAAGGGAGTAGGGGGCAGAGGCAGAGTGGGCAGGGGGTAGTCGGTCTGTAGTGCAGGCTTCACAGGGCACAGCTGAGAGGCAAGCCTGGATCTCTGGGGTCAGTCCCATTTCAGGGAGCTGCTCAAGTGGCCTTGGGCTCTAGGACACCGTTCCTGGGTGACAAGAGGAATGGGTCTCTCTCTGGGAATGGGGCAGCCCCCAGTTAGCCGGCTATCATCCCATGGCTTTGACCAAGATCTCACTACCGCTGTCTTGCCCTGGCTCACTCCATCGACCTGATTCAGGCCCCGCTAGGGTGGGACAGGATGGGGAGGAAATCAAGGATTGGCTTAGTATCATTTTGTCTGGATTCCCCATTTTGTCTGTTTTTGAAAAAGAGCCAGATCTAGGGGCGCCTGGGTGGCTCAGTTGTTAAGCGTCTGCCTTCAGCTCAGGGCGTGATCCCGGAGTCCTGGGAGAGCCCCACATTGGGCTCCTCCACTGGGAGCCTGCTTCTTCCTCTCCCACTCCCCCTGCTTGTGTTCCCTATCTCGCTGGCTGTCTCTCTGTCACATAAATAAATAAAATCTTTAAAAAGATTTTATTTTGAAACTTTAAAAAGATTTTATTTCTTCTGTCTCTCTGTCACATAAATAAAATCTTTATTTTATTATCTCTCTGACAGAGAGACAGCCAGCCTCTTTTAGACAGTGGTCATTCCCGGGGTCCCCTAGGAACCACAGATATAACATGGAGGAAACATATCATCTTGCCCATCCAACACCTTGCTCCCTTCTTTGGGGAACTTTGTTCCCCAAACCCCCATCCCAGCATGTGAGTCTGTGGGGGCTGCAAACAGCAGCATCCTGCCACTCTGGCCTGGGAGCAGGCTATGACCTAAGCCCACCAATCAGAATCCTTCCCTGGGACTTTTCAACAGCCACTAAGGGAAGAGGGCTGTTTCTCTAGAAAGAGGAACTCTCTGTGCCCATGGCCTTGCCTCCCAGGTTGCTCTAGGGAAGGACAGAGCCAAGACATGTTTAGGAACAAAGATGAGAGACCTGGAGGGCCCAGCTCCCATAAACGGCTCTGCCATCCCGGAATCCACCCACGTGCGCCTGCCCGGTCTGTGGTTGGATTCCACAAGTCAACGCCAGCTGCATGGGTGCCTCACCAGTGCGGCTGCACGGGCCTCCGAGCTGAGAAGGACCCTGGGCTTTGTTTAATGCTGGACTATTGCTGTCAGGACAGTCACAATGATTTTTGAACAAGGGACCCCAAATTTGCATTTTGCATTGGGCCTCACAAATCATGTGGCCCATCCTGCCATTTATCTTTGCTATGAGTTTCCCACTGAGTAATCGCCCATGCACATGCGCACACGGGGCAGGGTGGGGGGCAGTGGTGGCAACCCCAAACCTCACACTCAGCCTCCATCATAAACCCAGACACTCAGCCCCCCCCCCACTCCCCGGGTTCTGGAAGCCTCACACCCAGGGCCTGGCTCAGCCTCTCTTCCCAGGAGCAACACTTACACAGCATCTTGGTCACCTGTGTCCGGCCCCGATCCTGCGACCGCTGAAACCTGCAGCTGTCCCTGGACCTGGCCCCGCCCCTGGCCTCCTGCCTGAGCACCAGCAATCTCTCACGCCGCAGCCGGAGCCCGATGAGCAGGTAGAGCACGCTGATGGTGGCCATGGGCAGGCAGAAGAAGAACAGAGTGGTGATCTGCACGACCAGGTTGTAGAGGGCCCGCGGGTGGACCAAGGTGCACATAGCCGAGTGGGGCACCGTGCCCCGGCAGGGCACTTCCAGCTGCTGGATGCCATGCAGGCTGGTGTTAGGCAGAGAACAAAGCACAGCGAGGCCCCAGATGGCCCCGAGGACGCGACGCACGTGCACCCGAGTCATCACGGACCTGGCCTGCAGCGGGTGCACCACGGCCACGTAGCGCTCCACACTCAGGGCGGTGACATTGAGCACGGAGGCCAGGCAGACTGTCTCGAAGAGCAGCGTGCGGAAGTAGCAGCCCCCGGCGCCCAGCAGGAAGGGGTAGTTGCACCACATCTCATACAGCTCCAGCGGCAGGCCCACAAGCAGCACCAGCAGGTCGGACACCGCTAGGCTGAAGAGGTAGTAGTTGGTGGGGGTGCGCATGGCCTTGTGGCACAAGATGACCGTGCAGGTCAGCCCGTTGCCCACGGCGCCCACCACGAAGATCAGCAGGTACAAGGTGCAGATGGGCACAAACAGCTCTGTCTGCTGGGGCCCGAGGTACTTGAGTCTCAGTTCCTCATCAGTGAGGTTCAGGTCCCTACTGCCATTGCAAGGCACCAGGCTCCTGGCATCCGCGGGGGGCACGTCTCCAGGGAGGATGGAGCAATTGAAGCAGAGAGGAGCCTGTGGAACAGAACAGAGAGACACCCAGAAATGTCACGCGAAGATCCCTGGTAGTTCGTTAAACCAAAGGTGCCAGCAACACCAAAAGGAATGCTATTTTAGGTACCGCTGAGAAATGAGATGTATAACAATCTCAGAGATGTAAAAATGTACATCTTAAAAATGATACAAAGCAGGACTCAGTTATAAATTTCATGATCCACTGGAGTCTTTGAATAAAGGACGAATCCTCTGGAACAATAAGTGTTGCAGCCAGCAGTCTTCCCTTGGGTCTGTCCCCTTTCAAGCCCTGGACTTTGGGAGAGGGACTCAGTTTGAGCATCTGTAAAATGGGCACAACACGCACTACCTGATCTTATCAGTATGGTTTTCAAGAACAAGGGCTCTGGAAGCAACTGCCTAGATTCAAATCCAGCCTCCCCAATTCTGGGCTGTGTGACCACTTGCAGGGGGTCCTCTCTGTTTCCTTATTGCAAGGATCCAGGCAGTTTAATCTATAAAAGGTATTGAAGTGGGGCCTGCCTGCCACACAGAGGGCCTGGTTATCAGCCACTTGGCATTGAAGACTAAGTCACTGTGGGGATCAAGTGAGGGGGAAAAGGGCTAAAAACCAGAATGCTAACCCAAAAGTTGGCTCATTTCTGTTTCCTTGACAACCTTGACTCTGCCAATTCTGGGGTTCCCTCTCCTTTGCCAGGTCCCCGTCTCTGCCAGTCCATAGGCTATAGTGGTTAAGGACCCAGGCTATGGAGTTAAACACACTAGCCTGGGGTCAAATGCCAGCTCTGCTCCACTCTAGCTGTGATGGCGCCTCACTGTGCCTCAGTCTTTGCATCTGTAAGATGGGGGTGTCCACAAAGCTTACCTCATAATTTCTGTGAAGATTAAATAAGAAAACACATATAAAGTTCTCAGGGTGTGCCTGGTACATTTCAGGTATGCAATATCAATGCACAGTAACATTACACTTACTTCCCACCTGGAAAGGGAAGAACAGTCCAAGGGTGGGGCACCTGGCTGGCTCAGTCGGTCGACTTTTGATCTTGGGGTTGTGAGTTGGAGCTGGACGTTGGGTGTGGAGATTACTTAAAAATAAAATCTTAGGGCCACCTGGGTGGCTCGGTTGTTAATCTACCAACTCTTGATTTTGGCTTTGGTCATGATCTCAGGGTCTTGAGATCAAGCCCTATGTCAGGCGCCGTGCTCAGCAGGGAGTCTGTTTGGGATTCTCTCTCTCTCCCTCTGCCCCCCCTCAAATAAATAAATAATTCTTTAAAATAAAATAAAATAAAATCTTTACCAAAAAAAAAGAAAGAAAGAAAGAAAAAAAAAAAACAGTCCAAGGAAGGTGGGGCAGGGATGAAACAGGATTTGGCTGGGAGGGGGTTTGGTGGGACAGGCCAGGAGCTGGGGACTGTCCTCCTGACCCCTTTTGCCAAGCCCACCGCCAACACCACCCCTCCCCTCAGAACAACCGCGGACTTTCAGGCTCCGTTCCTGGACCGTCTTCCTAGTCCTTCAGCTCCATTTCCTCTTATCAATAGGAGTTTGGCGCCCATGTACCGGCGCAGTCACCGTCCAACTTTCTTTCTAGGTCCTTTTGTCTCCCAGACCCCAAGAATTCTTAATTCTGAATATCTTCCTCCTCACCAAACCTCCACCCAGAAGTCTCCCCCAACCTCCTTGTGAATCCCACACCTGATCCCCGCATTCTGGGATGGAGGGGCATTTTCACTCTCCCAGGCGTTTCACCTGCCCTCCTGCAAGGCTGCAGCTGGAGCCCAGCGGGAATCCTGGGGCGGGGAGGGGGGAATGAGCGGGCAGCGCGCAGGCGCGGACTAGGGTTCGAGGAGGAATCCCTGCGCCACCTGCAAGGGTTACAGCGCCCGCGTCCCGCAAAAAGACAGAAATATCCTGGAGGCTGCGAATCCCCCGAGAAGTGGGGAGCCTCGACGGGTCCCTCCGATCCCTACCGCCCCGGGGAGACCCTCTGTGCGCTCTTCCCAGTACCGCGCCCAAGCCCCAGACTCGCCGCGGGCCCCGTCCAGCGGCCGCGCGCTTGGCACGGCAGCATCGCGTTCCCCTACCATGCCGTCTGCGGCTGGCGACATCGAGGCGCGGGGCGGGTGGCCGAGACCGACGAAGAGACGCGGCGCCAGGAGTCAGCAGACTGGCGGACGAACGGCAGCCGGCCCGCAAGTAGCCCTCCCCGTCGCCCCGCCTGCCGGTGGCCCCGCGGCCCCAAAAGGGACCGCCACCAGGGGGCGGTGCTCTTGCCGCAGCGGTGGACCCAGACACCCTCATCCGGGGTCCCCACACCTCCCCCCCAAAACGGGGGCTGTTGTTTCCAAGCGTTTGATGCGACGTTCCCAGGGGCGCCATACGGAGTCCTCATGGAACCCTCACAACAACCCGTCTACAAATGAGAAAACTGAGCCTCAGAGAGCCTCTCACCCCCTCCTGCCCCACATTTCAGACGCACCTCAAAGTTCACGTGCCCCAAATGGTCTCATTCCCCTCTTCGGCTTTACGTGGGGTTTCCTCTCCCTCCCCCGCGCCCAAGTCCCAGAGCGGCACTCTTCACTCCCTTTCCTTAGGGTTTCCTGGGCAGGTCGTCCTCCCCTCCGAGGGCTGCCGCAGAAGCTCCATTCTCCCTCCAGTCCGTCCTCCCACGGCCCAGTCTTCCTGAACCCCCAGCAACGTCCTTCCTCTCCTGGAACACCTTCCCAGGGACTCCCCACTTCCTTCTGAAAAAGAACACGCCAAAGTCTAGCTTGGTGTTGGACCTACATGCCCCACGTGCCTTCGTGGTCCCCTCACTATATTCCTCACCCCCAAATACCCTCCCTCTCATCCATTCAAATGTTCCTCCATCCTTCCCACTCCACCACAGGGTGCCCCACAGGGAAGGAGGGAACTGTAGGGAAGAGTCTGGAGTGCTGGGATCCCAGCCTCCTGCAGCTCCCCAAGCTGTACACATGTAAACCCAAGCAGGGACCCCCTTCCCTGCTCCGCCCCCTCCTCCAACCAGCTCCGTAGCTGGAAGTTACTTCATCAGGAACTTTCTAGGGAGCCTAGACACATGGATCTTACAGGCCAAAATGCTGGCTCCTGGGCCTCTTCCCAGAGTCTGATTCATTTAGTCTGGGCAAGGTCCAGCAACCCTCATTTTTTACAAACAGGGAGGGAGCCCCAAGCCCCAGAATCACACTTTGGGAAGCACTGGAACGCGTGAAGTACCAAGCCCCAGGACCCAGGAAGGCTGCTGGTCAGCAGTAGGAATGGGAAGAGATTGGCCCCTCCGTGCCTTGGTTCTCCTTCCTGTAGCACCTGTAACCATGCATGCCTTGAGACATCAGTGCAAGGATTTAGCACCAGGTTGGCACGCAACCAGCACTCAATAAAGTCTATGTAATGACAACTGGAGGTGCGACTTTCTTCCCCCCGAATTTCCCCAGCCCCCACCCCCAGCCATGAGTCATTGTCTGGCCTTGGGGACTGGGAGTCATACCCTCTCAGAGCCTCCACCAGGCCTGCCTTCCCAGGAACTCCACATGTAAACACAGGCCCAGGCAGTGCAGGGGCAGATGGCCCCCATGTCCTTGGGGAAAAGAATTCTGGGGTTTCCTTGACAATTAACTACTCAACTCCAGATGAGTGACCCCACCCAGAACCTTCAACGTCCAGGCTGCTATCATAGCGAGTATCAGAGGCAGCATCGCTGGGAAAGAGCCCACCATGGGGTCACAGGCAGCATTTAGCGTATGATGAGCATTGCCGACACCGGCCCCCATCCCTGCATCCCACTCACACACACACACTCACACACACCCCTATGCACACACTCTGAGCATCCTGAAACTCATGGGGGACACTTTGGAGGTGCTCAGAGCCCAGGAAAGAAAGGGGAAAGACCCATTCCTGCCTGAAAGAGGCCGAATGGCTCCTGCCAATCAGGAACTCTTATAGCTGGCTGCGTCACTCACAGCGCTAACAGCAATCAAAGACCACGGCAGGCTAAATAAAAGGGTAGCCCCCCAAAAGGAGAGGCACAGTGGCTATCATGGCTGTGGCCACCCCCTGCACTGTTCAGAGGGCTCTGGGTGCCCCAGCCTCAGGCCTGAGCTTAAGACTGCCATGGCAGCATGTCCCAGGTCCCATCAGAACCTGAGGACATCCTGCTCCCTCCCTGCTCCATCCTGAGACAGCTTCTCCAGGGTCATGTTCACTGAGGATACCTGCAGGGCTGAGGCCTGGAGTAAATGCATCCTAGGTTTTCTGGGTATGTACTTCAGTCTCCTGACCCTGGCTGGTGGGCATCTGCCCAGACCAGGGTATTACGGGCCCACCTCTGCACAACAGCAAATCTGCCAAGGGAATGCCTCTGGGGCCCACGGGGGGCCAGCTGGGAGACGTCTCAGGTCCTTGAGTCTGTGCAAGGCTCACAGGGCCTGAAGTATATGATTAGCGCCATAGCCCTTCCTCACCTGCTGACTCCTGAGAGCCACAGAAGGGCAGCTGCCCCGAGCCAGGTCTTTACCAGCACCGCCTGAGCAGCTCCTGGAACATTCACGTTTCACTGGAAGTCCCCACACCAACCCCTCCCCCTGCTCTACTGCCTACAGAGACCAAAGGAGGAGGATGAGATCAGCCTGGGGACACCGAGGCATTGGATGGGACAGAGGGACTGCTCTGCAGCCTGGGCAGTGGAGACAGCCCAGGACCCACCAGTGGTCAGGCTCAGCAAACATGGAGAGCTGGGTACAGCAAACATCTGGAGGGGAAAGAGTTGCCACGCTTACCTAAGAACTTCCCCAGGTCAGACACCTCTCACCTGGCTCTGCTTGGCTGGACCTGGGCCAGACCACAGCCAGGAGAGAGAAGAAAGGTCTGAGCCCCTTCGGAGTTGGAAGCGGGGAGGTCCCCAGTGCAGGGGCTGGGATTGCACCCCACCCAGTAAATTGTGCAGCTTGTGTGTGGCCATCCACACTCCCCAAGCCCCCAGGCCTGGATCTGCTCACAGAGACCAGCACACTCCCAAGGAGAGAGAAGGCAAAGGAAGGCAAGGGAGAGTGAGGCCTGGATGAGAATCCTTGCTTGTCCTGCCACGAGCTGGCCATGTGGACTTAGACAAGTCACTTTGCACTGCAGACCCCAGCTTCCTGGTCTGTAAAACAGCAAGGACAGCACCTGTCCCTCAGGGTACTGTGAGAATTAAGTGAGATAACGTGGGGTTAAAACACATAGACTTGACACACTCAAGAAATGGTGGCTGTAACTATGCTTGGAATTCTCTGGAAGATACTAGAAAACTGCCAGGGTCAGGGCTGGGGTGGAAGCTGTAGGACTCAGAAGAGCTTGCTTCGCAGGGCTTGGAAGGGCAAGGTCCCCCAACAACCTGGGGCAAGAGAGCTACACCCCCGTGAAAAGAAGGAAAACACAAACTTGTGGGGAGCCTAGCCACAGTGCAGGAGACCCAGGCCCTGTGACTGGACCTCGGGGACCAGCGGCCGGGGAGACCTCCAGTGATCCTCACCTCTGCCTCTCCTGCCTGTGGAGAGGACCTCTTGGGGCCAATTGTCTGGCCCCGTGCTGTCTGAGGGCCATGCAGCCTGGCTCTGAACCAGCCAGTCTCTTGGGCGGGGCCTGGGAACAGAGTCAGCCTCCTCCTCCCCCAGCGGCTTGCTGGTGCCCCAGAACCCAAACTCCACTTGTGGCCAAAGGGAGGACAGGCTCAGGTCACACATCGAGAGAGCAGAAAATGCCTGGGTCTCTCTTGTCCTGAGTCTGTGCGTCCTTCATGCCACCCTGGTGCTCCTGGTACCTGTTCGTCCACACAGCCTTCCCGGTTAACAAACCACATTCGGATGCATCAGAGAGGCCTCTCTCAGGATCTTCCCCTTTATGAATGCTCACGGTTCACTCAGAACCGAAGCCCCAGTCCTCCTGCCAGTGACCGGTGTCAGAGGGCTTGGGGACTCGGCGGTCCACAGTGCCTTGCTGTGTCTACCTTAGCGTCTCTGTTTTTCCTCTGAGTTTTTTGTATCAGCATAATTTGAGAGTCAGTTGTAGACTGGAGAGGGAGCAGCCAGCCTGGAAAGAGTAATAACTTCTCACTTGGCACCTGTGATAATAAAAAGCAGATGTTATTTGGTCTGATCACTCTTTTACATTTTGTCAAGGTTATTGCCATTCCTAAGGCAGACTGCTTCCACAGCCAACGACACAAAAGCAGTAAATATTCAAAGTGCTAGTAAACAGAGGCTCAGGATTCCCAAGGAAATAACATTAAATTGGAGAAAATAAGTGACAAAACCTGCAGGTAGTGGGAAAAGGACAGTTGCTCGTGTATATGGAATGAGTCTTTCTGAGGTTATCATGAGGTAGATGGAAAATGTTGGGCGTATCAACCAGCAACTATTAGACGTGGGGAAAGGGATGGAACCCGGGGACACGAAGAGCGTGTGCTGGTGGGCTGGGCATCAGTGTGGGCACAGCTGGCCCAAAGTCAAAGGCAGGAATCTGAGCTCTTGAAGGCAGAGAGTCAAGAGATGCCACTGCCGAAATTCTTGTTGCAAGCGATTGTGGGCTCATGTGCTGGGTAAGGATCTTGGTTTGCAAATATCAAAACCAGCTCTGGCTGATTTAGGCAGAATTTCCTGAAGACTGTCAGGTAGCTGGAGGACTGGGGAGGCTGCGTGGCTGGACCCACCACCCCAGACATGCAGCCAAAAGGCCTGGTGGTGAGGCCTGCACCTGCTAGGTGAGGGCCCCCGGCTGGGACCATGTCCCAACTTCTTAAAAGCACTTGCCTGGACTCCCTGTCTTGGGTGAGTGAGGCCCGGGAGGCCAGGAAGTTGGACCCTACCCTGGCCTTCTCACTGCTGCGGACGGGTGAGCCTTCAGGCCTTCTGGAGTGGAGGAAGGCAGATTCCCACTCGGAGGCTCATCCGCAGCCCCTGGCAGACAGACGGAGTGCCAAGCAGCCGGAACAAAGCACACATGTCCCTATCACTCAGGGGTTCAAGGCCTCTTCAAATGCACCAGCACCAGAGAACGGGACCAGCCGCTCATGTGGGCACAGCGGGGCCTGGCTTTGGGGTTTGGGACAGGGGGCTTGTCCCAACAGGCTCACCAAGTTGACAAAACCTTTTTGGAAAAAGATGCCCAGAAGATCACATATCTTCAGGGAAGATACAAGATTCCAGATTTTAAAATTCGGAAAGACCAGCTCACACTCGTACTTGGGGGAACCACATCCAGGAACTGGAAGTTTAAACCTTTCCCGATCTATTTGCCCTCAAAAAACAGCAGACTTAGGGGCGCCTGGGTGGTGCAGTAGTTAGGCGTATGCCTTCGGCTCAGAGCGTGATCCTGGCGTTCCGGGATTGAGCCCCGCATCAGGCTCCTCTGCTGGGAGCCTGCTTCTTCCTCTCCCACTCCCCCTGCTTGTGTTCCCTCTCTCGCTGGCTGTCTTTCTCTGTCAAATAAATAAATAAAATCTTAAAAAAAAAAAAGCAGCCTTATAAACATCCTGTTCTCAGGTAGAAAATATCCGTTACTCCTGCCATCTGCCTTGAGACGGAGGTTATGACAAACTAGCCTTAAACACCAGGAAGCAGCGAGTCTGAGATGTCAAGTGACTTGTCCAAGGTCACTCACAGCTAATGAGGGCTGGGGTTTGAAACCAAGTTTATCTGAACAAAACATTTCCCAACTTTTACTCTACAGTTCTGACCCTAGGGGTTCCCCATTCCAAAGACAATCAAATTTCAATAGTCCACATGTGTATTTCCCCTTCAAAGACTGGATTTTTATAGATGCGCCTCGCCTGGTTCCCCTTCTCAAGCCCCCGTTGCCTTTCCTCACTGGGTTATGAGTTTTCTCTAAGAACTGCCCTACCTAGCTGCTGCTCTTAATTGCCCTGAACTGATTGTGGGCGGTGCCTTCCACGGGCTAGCCTGCTCCCTCCCTGCTCCCGGCCCTTGCGCAGCTTCTGAGTGCCTTTTTCTGGAAGCGATGTGGGTACCCAGTTGGCTCTGGAAGTTTTGGAAAAAAATTCAAGAGTGTCCTAGTTAGGGCTCGGTGCATTCCAAGGGGCCAGAATGTGTGGTTGCAGCTCAGAGGCTGTGAGATCGTAAAGATGGTGTTTGATCATCTCTGTTCTTAAGGTCTGGGGTGGGGGCTTGTTGCTTAGACTTTCTATGCCTCAGTTTCTTCATCTGCAAAGTGGAGATGACAACAGACCTACTCATAAAGTCACGAGGGGATTAAATGAAATAAAGGATACAGGGTGCCCAGAAAGCACTTAGCGGGCACTTGATAACTATTTTTCAAATAAAAGAAAGTAGGTGTAGGTCTCAGGAGCTTGGTACATTTTCAGAACAAAAATGAAATGTTTTTTTAAAGACTTATTTATTTATTTATTTGAGAGAGCGTGCATGTGCGTGGGAGCAGAGGAGACGCAGAGGGAGAGAGAGAATCTTAAACAGACTCGCCACGGAGCGTGGAGCCCTATGCAGGGCTCGATCCCATGACCCTGAAACCATGACCTGAGCCGAAACCCAGAGTTGACTGCTCAATGGACTGAGCCACCCAGGTGCCCCCAAAATGAACTGATTTTTAATATTTTTCTTCCAAGGCAGCAAGAGACAATAATATAGAGTTTTCTCTATCCCCCGTGAGGAGGGGTGTGGAGAGAGAAACTGAGGGCCAGAGCAGTTAGGAAAGGGAGACAGGCCCCATCCCCTTGTAGGTGGAGGGGCAGGCCTTGTCTGCCCTCGGGCTAGCATCCTGCCTTCCGGCCTCTCATGTCCCCGGCCCCTCACGTTCCCACGAAGTTCTCAAGTGTGTTTGTGCGGAGGCACTGTAAACAAAGACGGAATGAGCCGGCTGCTACAAGCAGACCTTTATTAGGGCAGAACCAGTTCGGTCAGGCTGAGCCCCTACCACAGGAAAGGGACCCAGGACGACCCCAGCCCCCACCTCGCTCCAGGCCGGCTCTTCCCTGAGCAGAGGTCACTCTGCAAGAGGGCTGCTGCAGCAAGAGCAAGGACTCGGGTGTGTGACCTTGGACAAGTCCCTTCCCTCCTCTGACCTCAGCTTCCTTGTCTGCAGAATGGGGACACATATCCCCCTCATGGAGTTGATGACAGGGGAACAGGCTGAGGTTATCCAGCGGCCACCTGGGGCAGCCAGCGTGTGACCTACAGGCTGGGGAGCCCAGCAGGGTTTGCCGGAGGGCAGAGGGCGGCTGTGTCTCCTCCTGCCTCCAATTCAGAAGTTAACTGGTTATCTCTGGGGGTAGATTAGGGCGGGAGGCAGATTAGGGCGGGAGGAGGGGAGGTCATTCTTTTTATTTTCAGTTTAAAATGTTCTTTAAAGTCAACATTGGTTCCTCCTATTACAATATATATGCAGGGTTTTTTTCATGTCAAAACGCAGTACCTTGCTTCCCGCCCCCCCCCCCCCCNCCCGGCGTCTTGTCTCAGGCAGGCCCTTTCTTCAGACCATCATTCGGATCAGGCCCAGTCTGGTCAGAGCCTCCTTCCAGTTAGGCTCGGGAAAACTTGGACACAGATGTGCTCACTATTACCTCCAGCCAGTCACACCCCCCTGTGTACCTGAGGTCCCCTTCACATTGCTGCCATTTTGTCACCCTAACTGTCACACCCTCCACCATGTCCCCTCTGCCAGGCCCAGAGTGAGGAGTGAGGGGCCACACACATTCGGCCCTCCACCCCACTCCTCACTGCCAGGCACTGGGCCTTCAGCCCCACGGTGCCCCCTCCCAGTGCTGGTGCAGGGGTCTGGGCCCAGCAGGGGCACACAGGGGCCTCTGGCCAGGCCCTATCACACCCCCATGTGGTCCCTGTGTGAAAGGAGGACCGCCCTCCCTGGCAGCCTGGGTCTGGGGGCACTTGCAGGCTTCAGTATTGCTTCAGCTCACACTGACTCCCCGTGTGAAGCACTGCTCTTGAATGACCTCAAAGGACAGCACAGCCCTGACTGAACAGGCCCAGGAGGAGCAGAGGGAGAGGGACAACAGACTGCATGCTGAGTGTGGGGGACGTGGGGCTCCATCCCAGGACTTCGAGATCATGACCGGAGCCAAAACCAAGAGTTGGTCACTCAACTGACTGGGCCACCCCGGGTTCTCCCTCATGTGGCATTTTTAATGACAAAACATATTCCAGAAAAATTTTGCAACAATAGTGCAAAGAACTTTTTGTCCTGACCATTTGCCAGTGAGTTGCTGACCGAAGGCTCAGGCTTCCCTAAACCGGTTAGTGTGCATTTCCTGCGAACGGAGACCTCCATTACACACACAACACAACCAGCCGCCTTGGGACTGCGGACTGAGGCGTGACTGCCTCTAATCCTCAGTCCCGAACGGTTTCACAGTCTCCTCTTGTCTTTTATGATCTTGACTTTTTTTTTAAGGTTACATGTCAGTTATTTTGTGGGATTCTCTCAATTAGGATTTATCTAATGTTTCTTTCCTTTTTTTATTTTTTTAAGATTTTATTTATTCATTTGAGAGAGAGAGAGCACATGCAAGCAGGGGGAGGGGCAAAAGGGGAGGGGGAGGGACAAGCAGACTCCCTGGTGAGTACAGAGCCCCCCACAGCGTTCAGTCTCACGGACCCTGAGATCATGACCTGAGCCAAGATCAAGAGTTGGATGCTTAACCAATTGTCCCACCCAGGCGTTTCTATCTAATGTTTCTTTGTGATAGATTTGGGTTACACGTTTTTGCAGGAATACCATAGAAACGGGGATGTTTTCTCTTCATTGCGTCCTCGGGGGTAGCACGCAGTGTCCATTTGCCCCGTTACTGAAGATGGCAACTTTATTCCCTCGATGAAGGTGGTACCTGCCAGGTTCCTCTTCTGAAAAGTTACTATCTTTCCTTCTCCCCCCCATATTTTTATTTAAATCCTAGTTAATATTGGTTTCAGGAGTAGAATTTAGTGATTACTATCTTTCCTTTTGGGATTAATATGTATTTTATGAGGAGGCATTTTGAGGTTATGTAAATATCCCATTTCTTATCAAACTCTTACTAATTTTAGCATCCATTTTTATTCTTGGATGAATTATTTATTGCTATAATGGTTGCCAAAAGAGTGATTCTAATTCTATCATTCTTTCATCGATTACCTGGCATTGTACTGTAAGGAAACATTTTCTCCTCTCACGATATATTTATATTTGTGTGGACTTGGGGTTTCTTATTTTATTCAATGGATAATATTCCATTATCATTACGTATGATGTTGAAATTGTCTGAGATTTGGCCTGTGGGAACTCCTTCAAGCTGCCTCCTATATCCTCCTCACATGTCTTCATCCTAAATATTTCTGTTATCTTCTGGCACAATAATGTATTCCAGGCTTATCATGTGTTTCCCTGGGCCAGCCTGGAATCAGCCATTTTCCAAGGAGCTCTGTCTCCTTTTAGTGGAGAATGGTATGTAGAAACCAAGACCTGGGTACTGACGGTGCTCATTCCTACTGGGGTGTTGCTGTCCCCAGGCCCCCTCAGTGAGCAGAACCAGGGAATACATGTATAAACATAAATATACATGTATATAAACATACACATCCACACATTGATATTAATTTTTATATCTATCTCAACTATAAAAACTGAAAAACATAAACTGACATCAGTACCTCCAATTCCAACCCAAACACCACAGCATTCATCCCTTTCCATTTATCCCTTCCTGAGAGTGAGAAACAGGCCTTTTGCTATTTTCAGCATATTTATTTGTAGAGTCGACCCCCCTGAGTGTGTAACCCGTCTTCCACGCTGCCACCACCCCCCTTTGCAGACCCCTCCTCACCCTCTCTAAGGGTTGTCCTCTCTAAGGACTAAGTGGTCCCTGCTTCTCCTGAGCTTTATCCAGGAGGCATGCAGGACACCCTCCTTACTGCACCCAACCTGTCAGATGGAGGGGAACAGGCTCATTCACCATGGATGAGAATTACAGCTTTCCTGGAGACAAATTTGGCAGCAGGTACCAAAATATAGAAGTGTATCCTTTTGGCCCTGCAACTCTACCTCTAAAAATTTATGGAAAAGAATAGTGGCTCAGAGTCCGCCCACGGGCCTGGTGGCTCCAGATGTGTTCACACCGCCCAGCTCCTCCCTGCCTCCGCTGCCCCCATAGCTGCCTGGGGCTCCCCCCCCCTCCGGCTACCAAGATGGTGATGTGCTCCTGCCAGGAGAAGGCTCAGAAGCTAAATGAGCAGCAGCAGCTCGTCCTGTCCCAGAGGCTGAGGGAGGAGGAGAGGTATTACTCAAATTGCAAGGCCAAAGGTCCACGATGGGCTTCCTGGAATATTGGTGTGTTTACTTGCATTCCATGTGCTGGAATCCATAGAAACTTGGGGTTCATATACGCAGGGTCAAGTCGGTCAACCTAGACCAATGGACACCAAAACAGATACGGTGCATGCAAGATATGGGAAATACTAAAGCAAGGTATTCTATGAAGCCAATCTTCCAGAGAACTTTTGAAAACCACAGACAGATCAAGCAGTGGAATTTTTCATCAGAGATAAACACGAGGAGCACCTATCTGGCTCAGTGGGTGGAGCGTGCAACTCTTGATCTTGGGGTTGTGAGTTTGAGCCCCACACTGGGTAAAGAGATTACTTAAAAATAAAATATTTAGACACGTGTGGGTGGCTCAGTTGGTTAAGCATCTGACTCTTGATTTCAGCTCAGGTCATGATCTCAGGGTCAGGAGCGTGGAGTATGCTTGAGATTCCCTCTCTCCCTCTGTCCCTCCCCCTGCTTGCATGCTCTCTCTTTCTCTCTCTCTCTCTAAAGTAAATACACAAAATCTTTAAAAATAAAATCTTAAAAGAAGACATAAATATGGAGGCATCTGGGTTGCTCAGATAGTTTAGCATCTGCCTTTGGCTCAGGTCATGATCTCCAGGTCCTGGAATCGAGCCCTGCGTTGGGCTCCCAGCTCAGCAGGGAGTCTGCTTCTCCCTCTGCCTCTCCCCCTGCTTGTGCTCTCTCTCTCTCTCCTAAATGAATAAATAAAATCTTTTTAAAAAGACAAATATGAAAAGAAGAAGTACTATGATAAAAATTCAATAGCTATTACAAATAAAGTGGGGGGAAAGGAAGAGAAAAAGAAAAGGAACCAGAAAAGCCTGCAAAACCTCTTACAACTGAAAAGCTGCAGAAGACAGAAGATCAGCAGATGGAGCTTAAAAAAAGTACCAGCCCTAAAAAAGCTGCAGAGCCCACCATTGATCTTTCGGGACTTGATGGCCCTGCTGAGGCACCAGTGACCAATGGGAGCACAACCACGGGGCAAGCCCCGAATGATGATCTGGACATCTTTGGACCAATGATTTTTTTTTAAAGATTTATTCATTTATTTGGGGGGGGGTGGAGGGGGAGAGAGAGAATCTCAAGCAGACTCCCCGCTGAGCGCAGAGCCCTGACATGGGGCTCGATCCCACAACCCTGAGATCATGACCTGAGCCAAAATCTCGAGTCTGACGTCTAACAGACTGAGCCACTCAGGTGCCCCTGGATCTGTTCACTGAACTAGCTACAAAATCAAAAGAGGTGGCAAAGAAACAAACTCTCCAAAGACTCCATCTTATCTCCATATGGCCCAGGAACCACCCAGCAGCAGAGGACTCCTGGTGTGTTTAGGGGACCCACAAATACACCATTTACCTCACAAGCACTGACTGTGCTTCACGGCTTTCCATCAGTGCGCGCGCCTGTGCCTGCACCTGCAGTTCCCGGCCTCCTGGGAGATGCAATGGGACAGAGGGCAAGCATGATGGTGGGCATGCGCATGCCCAGCGCACTTATGTATGCTGCCACTTCCTCCAAAGGTGGTTGGCCCCCAACGAGGAATGACAAGGCAGATGGGTGCACCCCAGAGTAAGGTGGCCTGCCGCAAGCTCCACAGTCCCAGCAGAACCTCTCACAGATGTCTCAGCAAATAGCTGACATAAGTACCAGCAGTGCAAACCCTCCGGTGGGTTTTGGCCAGCCCCCCAGCACAACAGCAGGATGGTCTGGAAGCTCATCCGGTCAGGCTTTCAGCACACAGCTGTGGAAATGAAAACCACAATGCAAGTTTCATCCAGAACTACCGCCTGACACGCCTTGCTAAAATGCGTCTAATTCCCCTGTTTATCCGTGTATGTATATATTTTTTCTTTTTCCCCATTTGTTCATAGTAAGAATTATCCAATTATCTGTACTGATTAAATAAGATGTGAAAAGCAAAAAAAAAAAAATGAATAGTAGCTCAAATACAAAGATGTGTGTAAGAGGATACTATTCCCAGTCTTTCTGTAATAATGAAAAATTAGAGACAAGCTCAATTTTCTTTATCTTAGCTCCTGAAAGTAGACTCTTTTCTTTGCCTTAGCTCCTAAAATCAGTGTCTTACATGCCTCCCAGACCCATCTGCCTGAAGGACCAGATAATCAGTTGCTAATTGGCTTCCTCCCAGGGCTCTTAGCATCCCTGTGTTTTCAGGCTGTGTTTGTACAAGAATCCAGAAGGCTCTTGCGTGTCAGAGAAGGTCCTGGGGCAGAAAGCAGAGGGTGCAAGGCATGCACTTGAGTTGTGACCCTTCCTCCCTAGCTGCAGCTGAAACGGAGTTAGGCCAAAGGGAAAGTGGTCTTCAACATATTAGTATCTTCAGCATGTTCTGGTTTAGGCCAAAAGTTTCAGGGGCTTAACACCCCAGGAGCAACCCTCCTACTGAGAGATGGGAGTGGTGGATAAATGCCTTATGCAGTAGGCATCTTCCAAAATGGTCTCCGATGACCCCTGTTTCTTGGTACTCACACCCTGTGTAGTTCCTCCCCCACCAAAAATGGCTGAGCCTGGGTGGCTCAGTGGGTTAAGTGTTTAGCTCTTGATTTTGGCTCAAGTTGTGATCTCAGGGTCATGAGGTCAAATTCTGCGTTGCGCTCTGTGCTGGACTCATGGAGCCTGCTTGTAATTCTCTCTCTCCCCTCTCCCTCTCCCCCCTCCCACTCACAATTGTGAGGAAGGAAGGAAGGAAGGAAGGAAGGAAGGAAGGAAGGAAGGGAAGAAGGAGAAGAAGGAGAAGGAGAAGAAGAAGAAAAGAAAGAAGAAAGAAAGAAAGAAAGAAAAAAGAAAGAAAGAAAGAAAGAAAGAAATGGCTTAATTATGCAATAGGATGTTACAGAAATGACAACATATTTTTTTTTAAAGATTTTATTTATTTATTCGACAGAGATAGAGACAGCCAGCGAGAGAGGGAACACAAGCAGGGGGAGTGGGAGAGGAAGAAGCAGGCTCATAGCAGAGGAGCCTGATGTGGGGCTCGATCCCATAACGCCAGGATCACACCCTGAGCCGAAGGCAGACGCTTAACCGCTGTGCCACCCAGGCACCCCTGAAATGACAACATATGATATCCAAGGCTAGATCATAAAAGAATTGCAGCTCCTCCCTTATTCCCTTTTGGATCCCTTGTTCTTGTTGGAAGCCAGTGCCATGTTATGAGGAGGCTCAAGCAGCCCAGGGGAAGATGCATGTGGCAAAAAACTAAGGACTCCTGCCAACAACCAACACACCCTTGTCAGGCAAGTGAGCCATGTTGGAAGGGGATCCTCCAGCCCAGTCAAACCTTCAGATGGTTCCAGCTTCATGGGAGACCCTGAGCAGAACCCTGAGCCAGAACCACCCAGAATTGAGCTGCTCCTGGATTCCTGACCCTCAAAAACAGTGTGATATAACAAATGTTTATTGTTTTAAGCTGCTAAATTTGGGAGTGATTGTTATGTGATAGTAGCTAAAATATTCTCATGTGCTCCTGGTGGGAATGGAAAATGGTGTGGCCACTTCGGAAAACAGTTTGGTTGGGGCGCCTGGGTGGCGCAGTCGTTAAGCGTCTGCCTTCGGCTCAGGGCATGATCCCAGCGTTATGGGATCGAGCCCCACATCAGGCTCCTCTGCTATGAGCCTGCTTCTTCCTCTCCCACTCCCCCTGCTTGTGTTCCCTCTCTCGCTGGCTGTCTCTGTCTCTGTCAAAATAAATAAATAAAATCTTTAAAAAAAAAAAAAAGGAAAACAGTTTGGTGGTTCCTCAAATGATTAAATGTAGAGTTACTGGTGGCTCAGTCAGTTGAGTGTCTGACTCTTGGTTTCAACTCAGCTCAGGATCTCAGGGTGACGGGACGGAGCCTTGCATTGGGCTTGAGATTCTCTGCCTCTCCCTCTCCCTCTGTCCCTCTGTCCCTCTCCCCACTCATGCGTGCACTTGCGCACTCTCTCTCTCAAATAAATAAATAAAATATTTTAATAAATAAATAGATAGATAAACATAGTGTTACCATATAACCCAGCAATTCCGCCCCTAGGTATATACCCAAGAGAAATGAAGATATATGTCCACAGAAAAACTTGTACATGAATGTTTAGAGCAGCAATATTCATGATAGTCAAAAGGTGGAAACAATCCACATGTCCATCAATGGACAAATGGAAAAACAAAATGTGATATATTCATAGGATGGAATATCATCTGGCCATAAAAGGAATGAAGTAGAGATACATGTTGTAGCCCGAACAGGCCTTGGAAAGTGAAGGAAGTCAGTCACAAAAATCTACGTGTTCTATGGCTCCATTCATATGAAATGGCCAGAATAGGTAAGTCTTTAGCAATAGAGAATAAGGGTTTAAAATATATTTTTTCTTTTTAAAATATTTTTAAATTTAAATTCAATTAATTAACATATAATCTACTATTTGTTTTCGGGGTCCGGTCTGTGATTTATCAGTCTTATATAATACCCAGTGCTCATTACAACACATACCTCTCCAATGTCCATCACCCAGTTACCCCATCCCTTCACCCACCTCCCCTCCAGCAACCCTCAGTTCGTTTCCTATGATTAAGAGTCTCTTATGGTTTGTCTTCCTCTCTGGTTTCATCTTGTCTCATTTTTTCCTCTCTTCTCCTATGATCCTTTGCCTTGTTTCTTAAATTCCACGTATCAGTGAGATCATAGGATAATTGTCTTTCTCTGATCGACTTATTTGGCTTAGCATAATACCCTCTAGTTCCAACCATGTTGTTGCAAATGGCAAGATTTCGTTTTTGATGGCTGCATAATATTCCAGTGTGTGTGTGTGTGTGTGTGTGTGTGTGTGTATGTGTGTGTGTGTACATACACCACATCTTCTTTATCCATTCATCTGTCAATGGACATCTAGGCTCTTTTCACAGTTTGGCTATTGTGGACATTGCTGCTATAAACATTGGGGTGCATGTGCCCCTTTGGTTCATTACATTTGTATCTTTGGGGTAAATACTCAGTAGTACAATTGCTGGGTCATAGGGTAGCTCTATTTTTAACTTTTTGAGGAACCTCCATACTGTTTTCCAGAGTGGCTGCACCAGCTTGCATTCCCACCAACAGTGTAAGAAGGTTCCCCTTTCTCCGCATCCTTGCCAACATCTGTCGTTTCCTGACTTGTTAATTTTAGCCATTCTGACCGGTGAGGTGGTATCTCAGAGTGGTTTTGATTTGTGCTTCCCTGATACCGAGTGATGATGAGCATTTTTTCATGTGTCCGTTGGCCATTTGTATGTCTTCTTTGGAAAATGTCTGTTCATGTCTTCTGCCCACTTGATTGGATTATTTGTTCTTTGGGCGTTGAGTTTGGTAAACTCTTTATAGATTTGGCTACTAGCCCTTTATCTGATAAGACATTTGCAAGTATCTTCCCCCCTTCTGTCAGTTGTCTTTTGGTTTTGTCAACTGTCTCCTTTGCTGTGCAAAAGCTTTTTATCTTGATGAAGTCCCAATAGTTCATTTTTGCTTTTGTTACCCTTGCCTGTGGAGACGTGTCTAGCAAGTTGCTGCAGCTGAGGTCACAGAGGTTGCTCCCTGTGTTCTCCTCTAGGATTTTGATGGATTCCTCTCCCACATTTAGGTCTTTCACCCATTTTGAGTCTATTTTTGTGTATGGTTTAAGGAAATAGTCCAGTTTCATTCTTCTGCATATGGCTGTCCAATTTTCCCAACACCATTTGTTGAAGAGACTGTCTTTTTTCCATTGGCTGTTCTTTCCTGCTCGAGACAGAGACTGGTTGCCTAGGCTGAGGTGGGAGATAGGGGTGATAGCTGAAGGGTATGGAATTTCTTTTTAAGGTTATGAAAATCTTCTGAATTTGACTATGATGATGGCTACATATATTTGTGAGTAAACCAAAAACTACTGAATTGTCTATTTTTAATGGGTGAATTGTATATGTGAATTACATTTTAATAAAACTGTTTAAAAAGCTGATGATGAATGGGCGCCTGGCTGGCTCAGTCAGCAGAGTGTGCAACTCTTGATCTCAGGGTCATGAGTTCAAACCCCATGTTGGGCGTGGAGCCTACTTTAAAAAAAGAAAACTGATAAAGAATACACCACAGCTTCCTTCCCGTTGGTGGGACAACTCTGAAGTATGTTCCACACAGTCTCTCAGAACATACCCTGTAGGACCGAACCCTCTTCCCACAGCCACGACATGCCCGTTAAAACGCACTATATTTTCTTTCCTTTCTTCTTGATCTCATTTCTGCACCCTATGCTTTCTGTGATCACATCACAAATAAACTCCTTCACTCAGCTCTTGTCTCCAGGTTTGCTTTTGAAGGAACCCAAACTAAAGCAACCATGTTCTTTGGGTCAGAGATCATGGGGCCAATTCTGCACCTGTCCGTGGGGAACCCAGATGGGAGGACTGTGCCCACTGGTGGACTGTCCTGGGTGAAGTCTTGAACCAAAGTCCAGAACAGTCACAGAGCTGTCTCCATCCCCCCAGCACGCCCAGCATGACCCTGGTATGATTCACACACATGCTAACACACACACACACACACACACACACACTTTTAGGCCTGGGACAGTTCACCCAGCCTGTCACTGCCCTTTACCCCAGAGCCAGGCTGTGTGGGACATGTTCATTTCCCCTTTGGCTTATTTTGCCTGTCTCTGTGGCCGGGCATCATCTGACCACACAAACCACCGAAATGGAGAAGCAGGAGGCTACGAAGGGCCATGTGGGACACAACTGGACACACTCTATAGGAAGGGTCTTCCCTTCAGTGGTGACCCAGAGGTATATGATTGAGGGGGGAAAAAAGATTTCACAGCTAAGACTTGAAATTAAAGAATCAGAAACACCCCAGGGGGCCCCCCCAGGCACGAGCGTGGGAAGGCACCACCTGCACAGTGAGGCCCAGGTCACTCTGGCAGTGAACCCCACCAACTGTCACTGACCGCAGGCTGACCGTCAGACTGGAGAGGGAAGACTGGGGCTCAACCCAGCTTCTCACACCAGCCTCCAGGCCCCAGACTGGGAAACGGGTGCCTGGAATTTTATTCTTTCCTCAATTTAGGTCTCCTCAGCCTCGGTCAAATGCCATCATCTTTAAGCAAAAGACAGTTGCGGATGTTAATGCTTCTGGCACTCACGCACAGGGTTGCCCAAAGCAGCAGAACAAAGGAGCTCCAATCGGCTCAAAGATTTCCTGAGTTGCCCCTAGAATAAGAACTTTGATTTCATTTTTATGTATTTTACTGTGATCCTTAGTTTAATGTGTCGAATTGGCTAGGTTATAGTACCAAGTTGTTTATTCAAACACTAATCTAAATGTTGCTATAAAGGTATTTTGTACATGTGGTTAACATCTACAAGGAGTTGACTTTATTATCTTTCATAATGAGGGTGGGCCTCGTCCAATCAGTTGAAGTCAGTAGCAGCGAAAGCGGAGGCTTCCCTGAGAAGTTTGGCAGCACCAACTCCTACTTGAGCTTTCAGCCAGTGAGCCTGCCTGTAGATTTCAGACTTGCCAGCCCTCATAATCACATAAGCCAATTCCTTTAAAAAAAAAAAAAAAAAAAAGATGGGGCACCTCAGTGCCTCAGTCATTTAAACATCTGACTCTTGATTTCAGCTCAGGTCAGATCTCAGGGTTGTGAGATTGAGCTCCACGTCAGGCTCCATACTCAGCACAGAGTCTGCTTGAGATTCTCTGCCTCTCCCTTGCCCTCTGACCTTCCCCCTGCTCTCTCTTTCTCTCTCAAATAAATAGATAAAATCTTTTAAAAAATACATATACATATATGTAAATATCACCTATTGGTTTTGTTTTTCTGGAGAGCCATGACTGATACATTTACCCTCAGAGGAAGGTAGTTCTGAGAGGGACTGAGCTGTGGGACATCAAAGACAAAGAGTCTACCTTTCAGGGACACAAGTGTCTCTCCTGGGGGAGACAATGCCAAGGTCATAGGGAAGCAGGTGGGGAATTTGCTGAAACTTACCCTGCTGCTCTGTACCCGTAAAATGCATCCTGCTGTTGGTTTAACCAAATTGGCCAGAGAACTGAAAATAACTCCCATAAAGCTATCCCAAGACAGTACTACAAATGGAAAAGTACAGAAACCACTCAAAGGATTCACAAAATCCAGGTCCCATAGCCAGGTCCCATAACTCAGACCAGGTCACACCACTGCACTGATGGAAATCCTCCCAAGGATCTTAGAATAAACCTAAGTTTAGCTCAGCCTGTAGCCCAGCCTTCCCCACTTCAGTCCACCTTCTTCCTCCCTTTGCTCTGCCAGACCACTCTCTGCCACCTCAGGACCTTTGCACATGCCATTTGCTTTCCTGGAACTCCTGTTTCCTGGCTCTTTGCTTGGCACCTTCTCATCCTTCAGGGCTCTGAGATGGCTTCCCTGACCACACATTCTGACATGCCCCCCTCTACCCCCAAAACCATCTGCTACATCCCCTGTTTATGCCCTTTATAGAACTTATCACAGTTTGGAATGATCTTATTTGTTTGTTTTCCCGTTTATTGGCTGTGCCCTCACTCCGGCCTGGAAGTTCCAGGAGAATGTGCCCATCTCATTCTCTTATGTCTTCCCAATAAGCTCATCCATGTTCGGGTCAGGGACCCTCCCGCCTGGCGATCCATTATCTAGCCGTCCAGGAGTTTGGACCCGTGCCTGGAGGGTGGAGGACATGGACACTTCTACAAGGTTATGGGGTTAAATCTAAAAAGAAAGTCTTGTCGCTGAACAAGGTAGAATTGAACTGAACCCTGAAGAGTGTTCCAGGCAGAGAGAACAATGAGGGGAAAGGACGCAAGGCAGCATCTCTAGGGACCGGCTCAAAGCCGGAGAACCAACCACTATAAGCCAATTGGAGAGTGGCGTGAGCCGAGGGAGGGCAGGGCCTGAGAACAGACTAGATCCACAGGGGGATTTTCAGTAGGGAAGTGATATGGTCTGGTCTACACACTGAAAATCTGAGGGAGTGGGGAGTAGGGGTGAGGAGACATTTTTTTATACTATGGTATTGGCTAGACTGCCAGATTTTTTTTTCACTGTGTACATGTATTGCCTTAAAATTTAAGCAGACAATCACTCTGGCTGCTGGGCGAAGCCTGACTACAAGACGTTGAGGGGATTTGGTGGGAGCCTGTGACAGAGACCACAAGCTGCCCGCCCGATACCCAATCTCTTCTCCCCCTCTCTCCTCACTGACAGATCCTACTCTCTGCTCTCCCAAGTGACCATTTACGGCAACAGCAGGCTTCCAGCTAAAAGACTACATTTCCCGCAGAGGGGACGCCATTGAGTAGAAGCTGTTGAGTGGGACTTTTGAGGAAATTCTTTAAAAGAAGGACAGGCGGGGTGCCTCGGTGGCTCAGTCAGTTAAGTGTTTGCCTTCCGCTCGGGTCATGATCCCAGGTCCTGGGATCGAGTCCTGTGTTGGGCTCCCTGCTCAGCGGGGACTCCGCTTCTCCCTCCTGCTTGTGCTGTCTCTCAAATAAATAAATTAAATGTTTTTTTTTAATTAAATAAAAGAGGGACAGGCAACTGACAAGAGATATTTTTACTCTCTGCTGCTTTCCTTGCTTTTGACCCTTTGTGACTCAACTTCAGTGGGGTTACTTTCGGCCGAAGTCCCTCATTCCTGTCACAGAAGCAAACCTACAGCTTCCCATGTGCCTCCCAAGCCCCTGAGATTCGTTGGTTCTGGTCATTTCTTGGCTGTGTAACTTCAGAACTCCTGCCCGTGGCTGGGAAGGCCAGTATCTGTCTCCAAAACTCCATGAGCCATTTCTACTTCTAACTTCACTTCTTTTATGTTCCCTCTGCATTCCTGATACCTGCGAGTTTCCCTTTCGTAGTTTAAACCTGGTTACGTATTCAAAAAGTTCCCTTACTGTATTTTATTCCGCACCCCCGTGCATAGTCACTTCCCGCGTACGGTCTTACTTTCTTGTTCATCTACGGCACTCAGTTGAACAGTTAGTTGCGTGCCATCTTGTCCCTTCCTTCGGTGGATATGTTTTGTCTCCCCAACTACATGTAGATGCTTCCACTTAGGGGCTGAATTATGCTCCTGCAAAATTCATACGTTGAAGTCCTAACCCCGTGGTTTATGAGACTGTATTTGGAGCTAGGGGCTTTAAAGAGATAATTAAGGTTAAATGGGGTCCTTGGGGTGGGCCCTAATCCAATATGACCGGTGTCCCCATAAGAAGAGGAGATTAGGACGCAGATGCTCAGAGGAAGGCCCTCTGAAGCAGCAAGGGGAGAACAGCCTTCTACAGGCCAAAGAGAAAGGGCTCAGAAGACACCAACCTTGATAACACTTGATCTTGTCCTTCCGGCTTCCAGAACCGGGAGAGAATGCATTTCTGCTGTTTGAGCCCCCCAGTCTGCGGCACTAGGTAGGGCAGGAAACTAGTATACCCCATTCTTTCATTTGAGCGCCTAGCGTGTGCAGGGCTCGGTGGCCACACGCTCCTGTCTGCTTCCCAGGCCTACTTTCCTTTCCCACCCACTGTTGCGCTGGTCCGCGGTGCGAGTGCGAGCCAGCTGGTCCCCATCAGCTATTTATAACCCTTCCCAGCCCCCTTGCCTGCTCCCCTTCTGCCTCAGACCCTGTCTCCAGGCTGCGGCCTGACCCCTGCCCTCCCTCCGGGTAGTCACGCTCTCCCTCCCTGGGAGTGGTCCTCAGAGAGGCTTCCCCGACCCTCCAAGAACAGCCTCCAGGCTCAGCTCTTCCCTACCCTCCCCCCACCCTGCCCTCTCCCCAGCCGTGCATTTCCACAGGGCCTTTGGCCACGGAGTGCGCAGGCTGGTCCTCCCTCACTTGCCATGTGAACGGCTTCTTGCCGTCTCCTGCTCTGGTGACCAGGCCTGTTCTCCCAGCCACCCTGGCTGGGCTTTGGCTTCTTCAAACTGTCTCTCGCCTCGGCCTTTCCACTCCACCCCCAGAACCCCGCTTGGGCAAGGAACTCTTTTCCCCTGAAGGTCCTTCTTAGGTGAACTCAGAGGGTTTGCTGAGCAAGTAAAAAGGAGGAAGGGCACAGTAATAAGTAGAAGGGGGGCAAGTTCCCCTCCCTCAGTTAGAGGGTAGGAGGGAGGATCGGGCAAAAGGAGGAGAGGAGAGGGAGGTCAGTGGGTCCGAGGGCAGCGGGGTCCATCTCCTGTGTCCTGGCAGTGCCCCTGGGGAGCAGCAGGACCAAGAGAGGAACACCACTGGCCTGGTGCCCCCAGGACGATGGGCCTATGGCAACATCATGAAAGAGTCTAAGCCCAAGGGCAGTCCCATGCCTGGGGAGGAGCGCACCCTCAAGGATTCAACAGACAGGCAAAGGGGGTCTTGCAGCCAGGGGTGGGTTATTGCCTGAGGCCCCTCTGCTCGCCCAGCCTGGCCCCGGCTCTGTGGAATGATATGGCAGGTCACATGGAGCAGAAGAGAGCCCCGAGGAAGGGTTGGGGGAGACCCATCTCAGTGCGGTTGGGGGGCCAACACTAAGCAAGCAGATCGAGCTCTCTATATTGCAAAGCTCAGCAATGAATTTGATTTGGAAATTTCTGACAGTCACAGGCTTGATATTTTTCCCATTTATTTCCCAGATGGAAAGTGCAAAGACCCCACTAGCTGGTTCCAGACCAGACACCAGGCAACTCTGGGCCCACAATCAGGGCTGGAGAGACCTGCCAGGGCAAGCAGCCCTGTCCCCAAGCCACACATGCACATGTCCACGCCTCAGAGGAGAGAGAGGGGCAAGCAGCCTCCTCACCTGGATCTGTGGCAATCAGGGCAGGCTGCCTGGAGGTGGAGGTGCGGCACCCATGTGGGGGGGGCACCAGGTGGGGAGAATCACAGAAGGGCAGGGGCTCGTAAGTCTGGCTCCAAAGGAACATTTTTCACAGACTCCCACGAGAACAAAGTGAAGGGCATGAAGACAATATAGCTGGACAGGCACTGTTAGCAAGTGCAGCGACTCAGCCTGAGCCCGTGGCTGAGTCTAAATGGGACAGGACGAGTCTAGAGCATCGCCCTCCAGCTCTGCTGTCCTGGTGAGCCCCCTCCCCCATGACCCCCGGAGTGACCCAGCTTCATGACCCCTGGAGTGACCCAGCTCCAACGCCAGTCCCTGGGTGGCTTTGCCAGGCCCTGGGTCTCCATCCCAGTGGGTCCTAGACTTCCTGGCAGGGCGCAGTCATCCCCATCCCAGGAAGGCATGCACAACAGGGGACACAGCAGACACCCAAGCCCCCACAGAGCAAGCACAGAGGAGCAGGAGGTCACCTTGCCCGATGTGCTTCTCAGATGCTCCACTTGGGACTCAGGCGGCTGGCCCAGGAGCTTCCCTTGGAAGGACAGTCCTAGGGGTTTCCCATCTGCCCCTGGATGCTCCTTCCCCCATACGACCTGGATCCCCTTCCCTAAACCTTCAGGCCCCAGAAGCTTCCCCTTCCAGCGCAGAAGCCGCCTTCTGACTTGGGGTCTTCTCTTCTCGGACTCACGGCCCTCCTCCTCCTTCTGACCCTAGATCCTCCAGCACTTAGCTCCCCAGCTGTGGACCAGGGTCCCCCGCTCTCTGTGATCAAGACGGCTCCAGCCCTTGCACTGAACCCCCTGTAGCTGTCCCGTGGCAGGTGGTGGTGACAGTCTCAGAGTGGGGACAGGAAAGGGAACCTGGGAGGGGCAGGGGAGCATCTCCACGGGCACTCCCCAACCAGGGCGGTCACCAAATGGCAGGGGATGGGGCTTGGCTCACAGGAGGAGGATACTAGTCTGTCTAGTGGAGCCTGGGTGTCAGTCTTCGGTGTCCATCAGAGTCACCTCCTTGCTGCCTGGAACCCCAGAGTTTCTGAGCCAGCAGGGCTGGGGCGGGGCCTGAGAACATGCTTGTCTAACAAGGTCCCCAGTGAGCACAGCACTTTGAGAACTGCTGATACAGACGTGTGGCTCCTCGGTTTCGGGCATTGGTTAACTTCAGTTCCAGTTGAAAATCTGCCCCCTGCTGGCAAGTGGCCTCTTAGACAAATCCCTCCTTCAACCTAAGTTTGTTTCTATCCGAGGGATCAATATATTTACCTCCTGATGTGGGTTGTAAGGATTAATATGAAACAATTCGAGTAAATTATTTTGCACCATTCCTGGCACAGAGTAAGACTAGGGACAAATCAATCGTTTTTCAGTTGGGTGAGGTGTGGGAATTTGGCTGGAAAGAAGCTGCTCTTTGGGGGGTTTTCTTTCTAAGTCTCTTTTTTTTAAGATTTTATTTATTTATTTGACAGAGATAGAGACAGCCAGTGAGAGAGGGAACACAAGCAGGGGGAGTGGGAGAGGAAGAAGCAGGCTCATAGCGGAAGAGCCTGATGTGGGGCTCGATCCCATAACACCGGGATCATGCCCTGAGCCGAAGGCAGACGCTTAACCGCTGTGCCACCCAGGTGCCCCTCTTTCTCTCTAAGTCTTAAGGAATTATTTGACTTTCTTTAAAAAAAAATTTTTTTTATCTCTACACCCAATGTGGGGCTCAAACTCATGACCCCAGATCAAGAGTCCGTACTCTACCAACTGAGCCAGCCCAGCACCCCTTGAATTACTTGACTTTTATTTACTTATTTATATTTATTTGTCAGAGAGAAAGCGAGCACAAGCAGGGGGAGTGGCAGGCAGAGGGAGAAGCAGACTCCCCACTAGCTGAGAGCCCGATGTGGGGCTCGATCCCAGGACCCTGAGATCATGACCTGAGCTGAAGGCAGACGTTTAACCGACTGAGCCACCCAGGGGAGAACTATTCACGCCTCCCCACTGACTTTGGCCTTGAACCCTTGATTGCTTTTGCCAATGGGGTGTGTGTGTGTGTGTGTGTGTGTGTGTGCGCGCGCGCGCACACACACACGCAACATGGCCGGGGCACCTCGGAGCAGAGACTTTAGCCGTTGCTTATTTCCACCCGATCGCTTGCTCTTGTCTTCTGCCAAAAGACTGACTGACACGTCTCTGGTGGGGGCTGTCCCTTCAGCTTTATTCTAGAATGAGGGAGAATCACAAAACGACCCACAGCCAAAAGGAGCCCCGCCACAACCAAACTGTGAAGGAAATGTGGACAGGCACGGCCGTGAGCAGCTGAGACGTTAGGACGCTTGTTCCTGCACTAAACCTACAGTGAAATCTGACTGAAACTATCCCGAGACAACTGGCTCAATAGAGCACAGTGCGTGCATATGGTGGGAGCACAGCCAGCAGACTTAAAGTTACGTTTTCAATTACATTAACTTTATATTTTTTTAAAGATTTGTATTTTGTATTTTTAAAGATTTGTATTTTAAAGATTGTATTTTGGGGGGCGCCTGCATGGCTCAGTTGTTAAGCATTTGCCTTCAGCTCAGGTCATGATCTCAGGGTCCTGGGATCGAAACCCACATCAGGCTCCCTGCCTCTCTCTCTGTCAAATAAATAAAACCTTAAAAAAAAAAAAGATTTGTATTTATTTATTTATTTGAGAGNCAGACTCCCCACTAGCTGAGAGCCCGATGTGGGGCTCGATCCCAGGACCCTGAGATCATGACCTGAGCTGAAAGCAGACGTTTAACCAACTGAGCCACCCAAGCGTCCTGAATTACTTGACTTTATAAAAACGTGTACCTTGGGGTGCCTGGGTGGCTCAGTTGGTTAGGCGTCTGCCTTTGGCTCAGGTCACGATCTCGGGGGTCCTGGATCGGGTCCCACGTGGGGCTCCCAGCTAGTGGGGAGCCTGCTTCTCCCTCTGCCTCTGCCCCTCCTCCCTACTCATGCTCTCTCTCTCTCAAATAAAATCTTTTTTTTAAAAAGTGTACCTTGGTTACAATTAAAATTTAGTTTAAAAAATTACATATGGGGGCGCCTGGGTGGCACAGCAGTTAAGTGTCTGCCTTCGGCTCAGGGCGTGATCCCCGCGTTGTGGAATCGAGCCCCACATCAGGCTCCTCTGCTATGAGCCTGCTTCTTACTCTTCCACTCCCCCTGCTTGTGTTCCCTCTCTCACTGGCTGTCTCTCTCTGTCAAATAAATAAATAAAACCTTAAAAAAAAAAAGATTTGTATTTATTTATTTATTTGAGAGTTGGGGGGAGATGAGAGAATGAGCATGAGCGGCAGGGAGGAGCAGAGGGAGAAGCAGGCTCCCCGCTGAGTAGGGAGCCCACGGCCGGGACTCAATCTCAAGACCCTGGGATCATGAACTGAGCCAAAGGTAGACACTTAACTGACTGAGCCACCCAGGCACCCCAACTTTAAATTTATATTTAAATGTATGCAGCTATTGGGGCGCTTGAGTGGTTCAGTCCCTTAAGCATCTGACTTTGGCTCAGGTCATGATCCCAGGGTCCTGGGATCAAACCCCACATTGGGACTCCCCACTGAATGGGGAGTCCGCTTGTCCCTCTGCCTTTCCCTCTGCCTCTTACCCTCCCCCGGCTCATGCTGTGTGTGTGTGTGTCTCTCAAATAAATAAAGTCTTTTTAAAAAATGTATGCAGCTATCAAAATTATATGTGAGGAAATAGGTAATTGCTCAAAGTATCATTTTAGTAAGTGAAGGCAAAATTTAAAACTGAAAGTACAGTGGGATCCCCATTTTGAAAATAAAAATATATCTTAAAAAATATGTATCTTGTATATATTGGTTAAGGTAAGTTGGGTGGTAACTTTGCCTAAAAAAAAAGGATTGGGGGAAAAAAGTCACCTAAATATTTTCACAGTGGTTATCTCAAGTTAGGGAGTTAGGGAGGGTGGTTATTCTCCTTTTAACTTATTTGTACACTGTACAGATATGTTTAAAAGAATCAATAGCAGAGGGGCAGCTGGCTGGCTCAGTCCGTAGAGGGACTCTTGATCTCGGGGTTGTAAATTCAAGCCCCGTATCGGGTGTAGAAATTACTTGAAAATAAAATAGTAAAAGGGGCGCCTGGGTGGCTCAGTTGGTTAAGTGTCTGCCTTCAGCTTGGGTTGTGATCCTAGGGTCCTGGGATCGAGCCCCCGCATCCAGCTCCTTACTCAGCGGAAAGCCTGTTTCTGTCTCTTTCCCTCTGTTGGTCCCCCTACTTGTGTGCTCTCTCTGTCTCTCTGTCAAATAAATAAATAAAATATTTTTTAAAAAATAAAATATTAAAAAAGAAAATAATCATTAGCCGATAGCAGTGCAGAGAACAGGGAGCCCTGAGAAGGCAGCAGGGCCAGGGTCCCAGGGGTCTTGGTGGGACACAGAGGGAGGGAGGGAGAAGCCCCAGTCACACTCGTCTTATACCCAGGCACCCCAGGCACACCCCTGAACCCAGCAGCTTTTAACATCCTGTGAGACCATGTATGACTTAAAAAAATACTGACTCCAAATATGAAAATAAAAGTGTGATTACTGAGTTAATAAATATTTAATAATAACAGCCAAATGTTTAAATGTTTACAAATTATAACATGATGTCAAAAAGTCAAATGCAGTGACTGCTTCATGGGTACAGGTTGCCATTTGGGGTGATGAAAAGGATCTGGAACTAGCTATAGTGATGGTCGGAATACGCTGTGAATGCACTTGATGCTGAATTGTACACTGTAAAGCAGCTAAAATGGTAAATTTTGTATGTATTTGATCACCAAAAACAAGGCTCCAGATTCAACTGCAATGCACATAAATTCTTATATAATTATATGAAACTCCCATTGAGGGTAGGATGTGGGGACCTTCAATGTATTTAATAAGATGTGAATGGGAACCCCACAAAAATTTCCCCAGAGGAGGTGATGGTTGCTAATGATTCGTGTTCTCCTGTCACTGGATACCTTGTGGAGTGACAGTGATGTGTAGCTTTCGGGAGTGAGGTATGGAGCACAAAACGCCTCTCCACTCTGCCACAACGGGGCTTAGGGCTCAGACCCAGACCCTCAGAGGGATCAGCAGCATAGAGACCGGATCAGAGTGGTACCCTCCTGCAATGCCACAGAACCAGCACCAGGGGACATCAGAGAGCCAGGTCAGGCTGGGAGGGCGCCTGGGCGCTTGCCCACGTCCACTCCTCTCTGAATCGGACTCCCGCCTGTGACCATCCCTACCACCAGGACAGTGGCTACAGCTCGATCTTCCAAAGATGGGGCTAATTTTCAAAAGGAAATTGCTTTGCAAGTAAAACCCAAGTGTTTCACCGGCTCCTTCCAGTGGGATGTTCAAGAATATTCAAGATGGGGCGCCTGGGTGGCGCAGTCGTTAAGCGTCTGCCTTTGGCTCAGGGTGTGATCCCGCTGCTCTGGGATCGAGCCCCACCTCTGGCTCCTCCGCTAGGAGCCTGCTTCTTCCTCTCCCACTCCCCCTGCTTGTGTTCCCTCTCTCACTGGCTGTCTCTCTCTGTCAAATAAATAAATAAAATCTTAAAAAAAAATAAAAAAGAATATTCAAGATGGGTCCGTTTTGGGGGGGACTGACCTAATAAAGTTCACATCCCATTTTGGGGGGTATCAGTTTAAGATTTTTTTCACCTGGTATTCATCATGCTGATACCTTTAAGAGGCCAGAACACTTTAACAAGACTGGTGGCCAGGACAGTTTCTCGGTAATACTGAGGTGAACAGGGTCCAGCCAGCAGTGTCCTGACACCATTCTGTAGAAAGCAGTGACAGTCCTGAATCTCTTCTAATTTGCCTTTATGATGTAACAAACCACCTCAAAACTGAGCAGTTTAAAGCAATTACTGTTACTATCACTACTATATTTGGGGGGCTGGGCTAAGCAGAGTGGTTCTTCTGCTGGGCTTCCCTGGCTTCACTATGTGCCTGCGGTCAGCAGGCAGGGGTGCTGGGAGCTGGTTGGTCTGGGTGCGACGTGGCCCTACTCACGTGTCTGGTGTTTGGCTGGGGTGATGGGGGGGGCAACGGGGCAACGTTAATCTCATCATCAAACAGGCCAGACTTCTTCACTTGGCAGCTGGGCTCCAAAAGGAGCAGGAGAAGCCAACCCCCAGTGCAGGAACGCTTTTTTTTTTTTTAANAAGATTTTTTTTATTTATTCGACAGAGATAGAGACAGCCAGCGAGAGAGGGAACACAAGCAGGGGGAGTGGGAGAGGAAGAAGCAGGCTCATAGCAGAAGAGCCTGATGTGGGGCTCGATCCCATAACGCTGGGATCACGCCCTGAGCTGAAGGCAGAGGCTTAACCGCTGTGCCACCCAGGCGCCCCAGAAACGCTTTTTAAGCCTCTGCTTTGTCATGTTTCCTTCTGTCCCCTTGACCAAAGCAAGTCACACAGCCACGCCCTGATGGGGGGTGCGGGAGAGAAAAGAGGCTCCATCTTTTGACAGGAGGAGCTGCAAAGTATTATGATCTTAAAAAACATATCGACCACATGCTCTTTCTCCTCTTCTGCCACTACCAAGAACATCCTTGTACAAGCAGAGATGGATGGCAATCCCCACCCCTCCCCCATGAACCCTCTGATCAAGTTCAAGGCAACTAAATGTGCCTTCCCCAGCTGTCTGTGGAACACGAAGTTAGATATTACAGGCTGAATTACATCCTCCCACAATTGGCATACTGAACCTCTAACCCCCCAGTGTGACGGCATGTAGAGATAGGGCCTTTAAGGAAGTAATTAACACACACACACGCACGCACGCACGCACACACGCACGCACACAAACAGTCCTGTATACACAGCTGGATGAATATGTGGATGGGGGTTTTGTTTGCTGGACCGAGGATTTTTTAGATTGTTTCCTTTTTGTTAAATCACAGCACAGATTTCAGCAGATTGTATTTTCTGAAAAATGGCCACAGCAACATTTCCAGTCCTGCATGACGGTCCAGAACGTCATCACTCTCTCATGAAAGGAGGCAGCCTAACAGAACCAGAATACAGACTCTGGGGGCGCCAGGCTGGCACAGTCAGTGGAGCACGTGACTCTTGATCTCGGGGTTGTGAGTTCAAGCCCCACGTTGGGCATGGAGCCTACCTAAAAAAAATAAATAAGACCACAAACTCGGGAGCCAGACTGCCCACGTACAGACCCAGTGCCACTATTTTCCAGCTGTATGCCCTTGAGCACGTTGTTCTTCCTTTATGTGTCCCTGATTTCTTTGTCCGCAAACAGGATGATAATAGGACCAACTTCAAAAGGTTGTTTTGAGGATTAAAAAACACATAAAACTCATAAAAAAGGAAGTAATTAAGGTTAAACGAGGTCATCAGCATAAGACCCTAATCCAATAGGACTGGTGTCCTTATAAGAAGAGGAAGAGACATGGGAGTTCTCGCTGTCTCTGAGTGTAGGCACAGAGAAGAGTCCATCTGAGGACACAGCAAGCAGGCAGTCTGCAAACTTACCAGAAACCAGCCCTCCCAACACCTCGATCTTGGACTTGTAGCCTCCAGAATGGCTGTTCAAACACTCAGTCTGCAGTGTTCTGTGATGGCAGCCCGAGCTGACTAAGACCTAAGGGTTCCTTATTAATTATGTTTGGGAAGTGAGTGTCCAATACTGATCCTCCCCCCTTGGAAATTCATAAAGCTCTGTAGCCTAGCAAAGGCTCCGAGCAGTTCCTCAGCCCAGAAGCTTTATCACAGCGTTTCCCAGACTGACTCGAACAGAGGTTCTTTTCCCACACCTACGATCACCGTAAGAAGCCATGTTCATTTCCAGGGCTGTTGTCATAAACGAGCACAACTGGGTGGCTTTATTCTCTCATAGCTCTGGAGACCGGAAGTCCAAAACCAAGATGTCAGCAAGGCTGGTTCCTTCTGGCTCTGAGGGAAAATTCACTCCATGCCTCTCTCCTAACTGCTGTGGCTGCCGGCCACCCTGGGTGTTCCTCAGCCCACTCCATCTCTGCCTCTCCGTCTTCATGCGCCCTCCCCTCTGTGTCTCATTCTCAACTACAGTTCCTTTTTTTTTTAATTTTATTTTTTTATTTGAGAGAGAGAGAAAGCGAGAGACAGAACATGAGCAGGGCGGGCAGAGAGAGAGGGAGAAGCAGACTCCCCACTGAGCAGGGAGCCTGAGGCGGGGCTCCATCCCAAGAGCCTGGATCATGACCTGAGCCAAAGGCAGACACTTAACCGACTGAGCCACCCAGGCGCCTCTCAATTACAATTCTTATAATTACATCTACGCACTTATTCCCAATAAAGTCATATTCTGAGGTTACAAGTGGACATATCTTGGGGTGGGGGGGCACCGTTCAACCTACTACAGATGCCAAAGGTCCACCAAGGTGGCTGGGTCAGTGTGGGCATGGAACAGGAGAGAGTGGGATGCCTCTGGGTGTCTGTGGAGGGTCCACCCCTCCAGGGGATACACTGGGGAGAGCGCTCTCCCCCCTTGACAATGCTGGCTTGCCAAATCCTCATTTCCTAAACCCCTTTCTGACCACCCCCATGAACACATTCCTGTCTTGGGCAGCTCAGGACTTACTGTTCCAGTCACCCAAAACCCAATAGGGCTTCCTGCCCCTGCTCTTGCTGCTTTGTCCTGGAAGACAGAGTCAGTCTTTAGGGGGAAGTATTTGCAAAAACAATGTTTTTGTATGGTGGCAATATGGCAGGCAGGCTCTTACAGGGCTGTGCTTCTAGAGGCTTCCTCCCAAAGCCTTCCCAAAGTCCTGCTTCCTCCATGTTCCTCTCCTGTTCAGAACCCTCCACCACTGGCTTGACTTCAAGGAGGAAATGAGACCTCTTCCTCCCTTTAGGGACAGCCTTCCAGAATCAGCCAGGGTGTTCTTACAGCTCCCCCCACAGGGGCTGCCTCTTCCTGCCTTGGCATCTTCCTCCTGGATTGCATCCCTGCGCAGCCTCCCCCCACCTGTCCCCACATCTGTTTGCCTATAAGCCACATGGCAGGTGTGTTTCAGGGGTCTGTAGGTCCCTGGAATGTAAATAACCAGAAACAGTTCAAACCTCAAGGGGGTGGTGCTCAGGGAGTCTGTGCCTGTGCATTTTTCTGGGGAGGGACCCAAAGCTTTTCATCTCTTCTCCAAATCATTCCTTCCTGACCTAGGGAGGCTAGAACTGCAAGAACTGCAAGCAAGAGAGCAGTGAGTTGCTCTCCTTTAGAGAGTACCGCTGGGGGAATCTGCTCTAAGGTGGAAGAACCCACCCCCAACTCACTTTGTGTTCAGGGGCCCCCACAGGAACAGACAGTAGGCCCAGCCCATCTAAACGGGTCAATCGTCCACAGGGGTCAGATGTGGCAGCACAGCCTGCAGGATGCCCTACAGATGAACAGATGGACAGAGCAAAGCTGGCTCCACACAGAGTGGCAGCTGTAAGCAGGAAGGGAAGCTCAAGGCTCTGCCCCCTCCACATGCACCCCCACCCCCCAGCCCTGTACCCCAAAGATGACTAGCAGATGGCTGGGGCTGGGAGAGAGCTGGGAAGCCTCTGTGACCCTCACCCCCACCACACACTATGGTTTGGCCTCTGGCTGGCCCTGTCTCTAAGTCTTGCCAACATCCTAGATTCCGGGAACGTGCGCACTCCTGGGAGGGCGCATTTGGCGCACCGGGGCTGTGTTGTGACAACAGGTAGGTAACTTGTCTCTCAACTTGGATAATACAGGTTTCACAAGCAGCCATCTATCTTTAACCTCTTCAAGATTCTATTTGAGAGCCTAATCTTGTGCTCAAGGATTCTGTATTTGTCAGCCAGGGCCACCATAACAAAGTACCGTGGACTGGGGAGCCTTGAACAACAGAAAGATATTTTCTCACAGTTCTGGAGGGAGAAGTCAGAAATCAAGGTGTCTGCAGAGTTGGTTCCCTCTGAGGGCTAAGAATGGAGGGTTGTTCCCCTCCTCTCCTTAGTTTATAGATGGTCTTCATGTTCACATGCCCTTCTCCCCTCAGTGTGTGTCTGTGTCCAAATGTTCTCTTCTTATAAAGACACCAGTTCTATTGGATTAAAGGCCACCCTAATGACCTCATTCTAACTTAATTACCTCTTTAAAGGCCCACTCTCCAAATACAGTCAAGAGGTACGGGGAGTTAGGACTTCAACATGTGAATTTTGAGGGGATACATTCAGTCCAGAACAGAAGCGCAGGAGTAACATGAGGGTGGATGGTGGGACTTGTGGGCAGAGGGATCACAGTTTGATTCTGACCTCTCAAAGCTAGTCTACACCAGGACCCCCTCAGGGAGTTGCATGGCCACCAGCCCAGCCTCTGAGGGGCGTGGATGGCCCATCCCTCCTCCCTGGGCCCTCAGACACTTGCCCAGAATCCTCTTACAGCAGCTGGCAGGCCAAATCTGAGGGTGGAGAGGCATGAGGGTGGACCCTGGAGCAGCCTGAGGGGGTGTACATGTGGTTTGGGGAGGGCTAAAGTACCCCTTTGTTTTGGAGATGGAGGTGGGAGGGATAGTCTCTCAGTTCAGTTGGCCTTCTGCTCTGGAGTGGGTGTTAGGGTGGCCCCAGGAATCCTATTTGCATACAGGACCCAGACTTCTGGGAGGTTAGGAAGAAGGAATGTATTTTAACTTGCAAATTTGTTCTAATACTTAAAGTGATATTTACTTGTTGTTGAAAGGATAAATGAATCATATAAGTTAAAAATGCGCAAAAGCTTGAAAGAAAAAAATTTGCCTATGATCCACCAAAACTACAAGTCTCTGACACTGGTTAGTCATTTGTTATTTGACAGTATCATGTGCTTTCAGGATCTTCTCTTAATGCTAGTACTAAATGATGTTACTATAGAAAAATTAGAAAATGCAGTTCACCAAAAGAAAGCAATTTTATTAAGTCACTTATAATCCCACTACCTAAAGAGACCTTGTTGGGGCTTTTTTTTTCATCTTATATTTCTTGGACTACTAATACAGTCGAACATTTTCTCATGTTTATTAGTTACTTAGAGTTCTTCGGTGAAAGGTCTTTTCTTGTCTTTTGCATACTATTTTTGGGTATTAATGGTATCTTATCAATCTGTTGGGAAGCTCTATATACTTAAAAGGTCCTGAACAAGACTCCCACAAATGGCTCCTACTTTTGCATGTAGACTATTTTGAGCTGAAGGCAATCAAGACCATGTGGGCCCCTTCCTTAATTACCTAGAAGAATCTTAATTGGGGGTCTCTCCCAGAATAAAAGTTATTGCAAGAGATATATCTTATCTGAGTGACCCATCTGTATGGCAGGGCAAGTATCTAATTACCAAACATCTCTTCTTCTTAGTACCCTGTGAACTGTCCTCCTCTTTGAAGCCCCAGGCCCCTATCCCATTCCTTAGCTCAGCATGGCCTGTATACTTCATTTTACTTTTCTGTTCTTGAGTCTTTCATGTATGTGGGGCTCCTGCAATTAAATTTTGATTTTCTCGGGGCGCCTGGGTGGCACAGCGGTTAAGCGTCTGCCTTCGGCTCAGGGCGTGATCCCGGCGTTATGGGATCGAGCCCCACATCAGGCTCCTCTGCTATGAGCCTGCTTCTTCCTCTCCCATTCCCCCTGCTTGTGTTCCCTCTCTCGCTGGCTGTCTCTATCTCTGTCAAATAAATAATAAAAACTCTTAAAAAAATTTTTTTTTATTTTCTCCTGTTAATCTATCTCATGTCAATTTAATTCTTAGAACAGGCAGAAGAACCTTAGAAGAGTAGAGGAAAGTTTTTCCTCCCCAACAATAGTACAGATGTTAACCCTTTGTGGTATTTGTAGCAAATATTTTTACCCAGATTGTGGTTTGCTCTTGTTTTTTAGACCTGTGTCTATTTCTTCCCTTTGGAAATTCTTTACTGGCTTTTATGTTTAGAAAGTACTTCTCCTTCCCAAAATGAACTATCTTTTTTTTAGTTTACTTATGACCTCTCTCTTTTTTTTCTTTCTTTCCATTTACCTCTTCAAAATCTGGAAGTGACGGGCACCTGGGTGGCTCAGTCAGTTAAGCATCTGCCTTCAGCTCAGGTCATGATCTTGGGGTCCTGGGATTAAGCCCCGCATCAGGCTTCCTGCTTGATGAAGAGACTGCTCTTCCCTCTCCCTCTGACCCTCCCCACCACCCATGCCCTCTCTCTGTCTCTCAAATAAATAAATAAAATCTTTAAAAAATAAATAGATAAGACAAAATCTGGAAGTGAAAGTGAGAAATTTACCCAAGGTTTTCCAAACACTTAACCAATTGTCCCAGCACCTCTTTGTACCTGGGCCCTCCACTGTCCCTGCTCTCTGTGTCCTTGAGGGCAGTCTCAGCTACGAGTCAGCCTAAAGTAGCACACACCCCCCCAGGGCCTCCAGTCCCCCAGCTGTCAGCACTCACACAAAAGCATTAGAAAACAAGTGTGATTTTTGATGTTGCGGAGAAGGTGAGGAGTTTACCTTGGAGAACTCCACACAAATAACTTAAAAATTCCCTATAGGGATTTCTGTTCTCCTGAGCTTCCCTAGCTCCATCCCGGGTGGGGGGGGGAGGGCAGCTGACCTTGCCTCCCCTCTCAGGGCAGCCACCTTGCTGCCATCTGTAACTTGACATTCATTTCTCAGGAAGTTCAAAACCCTCACTCCCTCTCTCCTGGAGAACAATTGACCGGTACAGCTCCGGGCCCAAACCCAGCTCTTTCCAAACAAAGACCTCCAGCTAACAGCATCCACCTCCTTAGAAAGCAGAGTAGCAACTGTTTTTTGTCACTTGAGAATTCCTTTGGGGTCTCAGTCCCCACACCATGGGGCTTATTAACCTATTTCTTCCAAACAAATCCAGTGTGCATCTAAGTGGAATTCCCATACCATCTGCTAATGGAGCTCTAGGGTGTTCCATCTCCTCAGTGTCTCAAATGTTCAGGAAGTGGGAGTTCTGGAAAATGAAGAATCTGGAGCCCACCCCTTGGAGCACCGATATTCAAAGAGCCTGCCCTGGGAGCGGAGAGTGAGGACTGAGCAACTGGGGAGCAGCCAGCCAAAGAGTCAGACCCCCAGGGCCCATCCCAGGTCCCCAAGGTGGTCTCGCTGGCAGGCAGGGTCCATGTGCACCACCCTTCTCAAGGTGGATGGGGTCACAGGGGACATGTGGGCAGAGCAGCAGAGCTGCGGAAGGCTCCAGGCCCACAGTCCCAGGAGCAGCCACAGGAGCCCCGGGGTGGCAACAGCCAGAGCAGTGACCACGTGAACTGTGCCCATCACAGCAAGTGTAGAGAGCGGGTGGCAGCCTTAGGGACTCTGAGATAGGGGAGAGGACTATGCCCCCCCCCATGTGATTGCACAGGCTTGTGGAGGCAAATTCTTTTTTTTTTTTTTTTAATTTTTTTTT
>NC_048219.1:191410834-191423957 GCF_002007445.2 Ailuropoda melanoleuca
GGAAGAGCCTGATGTGGGGCTCGATCCCACAACACTGGGATCACGCCCTGAACCAAAGGCAGACGCTTAACCGCTGTGCCACCCAGGCGCCCCCGTGGAGGCGAATTCTGACCCGGATCAGTACAGCGGTTAAGAGCACAGCCTTATGGGCATGGCCAGATGGCCTGGCTTGCATCTCAGCTCCCGCCCTGACTGAGCCACACTTTCTTCACCTCTGAAATGGGACAACAGTGCGTTCCACAGGCCTTGTTGGGAGGATTAAGCAGCGCAGTGTCTGGGCGCACTCGAGAGTGAAGACCCGCTAACTGGTCATCACTGTGAGCTGCTCTGTCAGCTTCCTGGGGCTGCTGTCACAAATTACCACAACGGGGGCTTTACAGCAACAGAAAGCTATTTTCTCACAGTTCCAGAGGCCCAAAATCACAGTGTCTGCAGGGTTAGACACCCCCACCCCCCGAAAGCTCTAGGGTAGAAGCTTCCTTGCCTCTTGCAGCTTCTGGTGGTTCCTGGAGTTCCTTGACTTAGATCACTCCAATCAATGCCTCTGTCTTCACATGGCTGTCTTCCCCATGCTTGGGCTTCTCCCTTCCCCTTCTCCCATATCACGTCATTTGTACCCAAGGGTTTTTAATTTATGGAGGTGACTGAAAGATGACACAGAGAGGTCATTGCCATTGAAAGAACGTATTACTTACAGTTCCTGAGCGAAGGGGCATGCCTCACCACAGAAGGCCACATGGGAAACATCAAGGGGGTCAGGAGGAAGGGGGGGCGCCTGGGTGGCTCAGTTGTTAAGCATCTGCCTTTGGCTCAGGTCGTGATCCCAGCGTCCTGGGATCGAGCCCTGCATCGGGCTCCCTACTCTGCTGGGAGCCTGCTTCTTCCTCTCCCACTCCCCCTGCTTGTGTTCTCTCTCTTGTTGGCTGTCTCTCTCTCTGTGTCAAATAAATAAATAAATTTTGAAGAAGAAGAAGACGACGATGACGACAGGAGGAAGGGGAAGGCACAGGCCAGAGCCTTAACTGGAGTTTCTTCAGGAAGATCGTGGCAAGGCAGAGTAAAGAGTTTAGAAATGGCTAGTTTGAATAATTCCAGCAGGCTTTGGGCTATAGGAGTGGTCTCTAATTGCTGGTACCTGGTCGTGGGATGACTTGGGGCAGGGGCGATATTGGCTCAGTGTGTAAGAAATAAGAAGGTGGGTGGGAGCTCAGACTTAGACAGCCCATCTGCTCCAGAAAGGAGAGTTCCCGGCAAGCTGACTTGCAGGGGAGAGAGGTAAATACTCTGGCCAATAGTTTGACCCTGTGATTGATAGATGCTCAATAGACTTATAGAGCCTAAGAAAACACAGAACACTTCTCTTCTCTTATAAAGACACTAGTCATTGGATTTAGGACCTACCTTAATTCTGGATGATCTCAAGACCCTTAATTTAATTATGTCTTCAAAGACCCTCTTTCCAAAGAAGGTCACATTCACGGGTTCCAGGGGTTAGGATAAGGACATATCTTTGGGGGGGTCCACAATTCAACCTACTACAGATGCCAATTGACTAGTTAGTTTTATGGTTCTGTTCCTTAGTGTAGACTCTGGGGAGAAATGACAGCTTTTGCCTTTTTTGATGAGCCCTGCAGTGTCCTTTCCACAGTGGTGGCTTTAGCTGAGTGCCAAGGCCAGGAGGAATCCAAGGAAGGCTGTGGGAGGAACCCTCTGGGGTGATTCCTGGAGCAGTGTGGGCAGAAGACTTGGGATGAAGAAGTCTGAAGCCCAGGCAGAAGGGAGATGATTGAGAGCAGTGGCCATGGTAGCCAGAGACCCTAGGGTGTTCTGGAGAGGTAGGATGGTGGGGCCTCCACAGCTCAGGTTCCTTGGATGACTTTCAGGCTAGGGATGCTATTCCTTAAGGTGCCTTCGGTTGCTAGTAACAGAAAGCCCTGGACCAATTTGCTGAAACAACTTGGAAACAAATCACCTCTCATCACAGGAAATCTAGTGGCTGGGTGGCTGCAGGTGTAGTTTGATCAAGCCTTTGCCCTACTTTTCTACAATCCCCATGGTTCCACTACTCTCTATGTGGGGCTTTTTTTTTTTTTTTTTAAGGCCAGGTGCCCTCATGGCTACAAGAGGCCCAACTAATGTGATCATGTACAAGAGCAGAGGAGGACTACCTCTTTGGGTCTCCTGAGTAAGGAAAGCTTCCAGAGTCTCTAGCAGAACTCACCTCGCTCTCAGGACTCCATGGCCAGCCTCGTATGAAGGCCTGTGCCTGATCCAGTGACCCCTCCAGGAAATAGCTTAGATCATCAGGCACACCCCTGGAGCTGGACTGGGGCCAGACTGTCTCCCCTGCTACGCACCCTCCTCGCTATGGGTGCTCCAAATAGATGATCCCCATCGCCCGCATGCTAGAGCAGCAGAGGGTCTAGGGCAAAGGTGCTGGGGAGGGGCAATCCCTGGGAATCCCCAGGGAGCCTGGCGAAAGTGCATTGCCCTGGAGCTCAGCCCATCCCTCCCTGTGTGGGCAAAGGGAATTATCCATTCACTGCAGCAACTACAGGAATATTACTCATGGGGCAGGGGATGGATTTCTCGTGAGTGAGGTCTGAGGATTGACCTGGAGTCGCCACAGGCAGGCATCCCCTCCAAGGGAATCTTGGGCTCGTTTGGTGAAGAGACTCTTGGAAAGAGCAAATCATCCATGAGCCCTGATGGCAGGCAGCCTGTCCAAAAAAGAAGATGGCTCATCGTCATCGTGGACACGCTGCCCACCCCTCCCCGAGGCTCTGTGCTTCCTGAGAGCTTTACCTCCGTCACCTCCTTCTTCGTGCATCAGTGCTGCTGGGCCAACCCCAGCTGGAGCTCAGGAGCCAGCACAGACCACACAGGTTTGGGGCTCAGTCCCACAGGACTGCCCCCACTTCAGACGCCAGCAGCAAATGGGTCCCCAGGCCACCTGCACTTCTGCCTGGCCCCCTCAGGTTCACTAGAACGAGTCACAGAACTTAGGAAAACCTTGTACTCAGGACTACAGTTCAGTATAGAGGATACAAACGAACAGCCAGAGGGAGAGGTACATAGGGCGAGGTCGGGAAGGGCCCAGGGCAGGAGCCCCTGTCCCCAGGAGCCTCTGTCCCCATGGAGTCGGGGTGGCCACCCTCCCTACATGTGGATGTGTTCGCCACCCAGAAGCTCCCTTAGTCTCCTGGTTCCAGAGTTTTTCCTGAAGTTCCACTGTGCAGGCGTGACTGATTAAATCATGGGCCTTTCGTGATTACCTCAAGCTCCGGGCCTTTCCATCCCCGGGTCGGGCGGTGGGGCTGCAAGTTCCACAGGCTTGGTTTCTCTGCAGACCCGTCCCACCCCGAAGAAGCTCTCTAGCCACCTCTTTCCCACAAATTCAGGTATGGTCAGAAGGGCCTCCTCACGAATAGCACAAGACACTCCAGCCACGGAGTCCACGAGTTTCAGGAGCTCGGGGCCAGGAACCGGGACAAAGGGCAAATACATCCCTTTCCTTAGACCGCAGGTAAGGACTATTACTACCCCAGTTTACAGACGGAGGGACGAAGCACAGTGATCTGAAGTGACTTGCCTTAGTCGCACAGCTCATTACGGCAATAGCAGGATGTGAACCCAGGCGTCCCCACTCCGCTCCTCAGAAGGGAACCTTGAGGACTGTCCACTTCAGAGGGCAGGGCGACAGCCTCCCTGTCGGGAGAAGATTGTAATCGGATTCCGCAGTGTGCCAGTAAACCACCAGTTTACTAGGAAAAAACAAAACCCGGATTGGTAGCCGCTGTCCATGGTGTGAGTAATCCCACGGAGGCTGCTTCCCAGCTGCCGGCCTGGCCTCACTGAAGGCGGGGCGGGGAAGAGCAGCGCTCAGCGGGCCGGACAGCTGTCGGGGTTTGGGGGGCTCGCCCGTCGTTCCCAGTGGGTCTGAGGGGATGGGGAAGCAGCCGCTTCTGGGTCCGATTCCAACAGCAACACTCCAAGGCGGGCAGAAGCTTCCTGCTCCCATGTGACGTGACTTCAACTCCCACCCAAGGATGAGCAGACAGCCGGTCGTCTCCCTGGTTTGAGGGGCAGAGCCTTGCTGGAGCCCTTCTCGCTGATGGGGGGCAGCCCACCTGGGGCCCCAGCTTGTTCCTTAAACTCTCTGCACACAGCTCCCTGTATTGTGCCCTAAGGCCACAGCTCCTGTTCTGACATTGGAAAGCCCCCAACGCCTGGTCTCAGCCTATACTCACCCCAAGCCCCACCTCCACTCCTGGTTAAGTTTACCCTTCTAGAACCTGGGGATCTCCCATTCTTCGCCGCTCAGCTATGTAGTTTATCGTGAATGGTATTTAATCCAGCATTTCTGTGTGTTTGAAGGGTGTGTGTGTGCGCGAGTTTGTACAGGCTGGGATAACAGACTTCCCACTCACTGAGCCCACCCTGTTGTTTAGGATGATTTTTCTTTTTATTATTTACTTATTTAATTCTTTCTTTTTTAGATTTCATTCACTTTATTTCTTTATTTAGACAGAGCGTGAGAGTGGGGAGAGGGGCAGAGGGAGAGAGAGAAAATGTCAAGCAGACTCCCTGCTGAGCACAGAGCCCGAGGGGGAGGGGGACTCGATCCCATGACCCTGATAACATGACTTTAGCCTAAATCAAGAGCCGGGCGCTTAACAGCCTGAGCCACCCAGGTGCTCCTTTAATTATTTCTTATATGTATTTTCTGATTTTGTTACAATAATCGGAATAGCTTCTGGGCCATTTGCTTTATTTCCTGTCATCTTGTCCCCAGTGGACTTTCTTCTACATGTCTGTGCTCACCATACAGTGGATCTTGTCTGTGTTTCCCACCCAGCATCTATCTCCCTTCTTTTGGTCACAGCACCCCAAAATCCTTTGGGGACCCATTCTGCTACCACTTGCAGGCCTTCTGTGTCCGTAGGGATGACCCCACACCCCCACACCAGGCCTGACCAACCAGGATGTGGTCCCTGGGCTGTAGAGATGGCTTCAGAGATGGCAAGAAGGAGGAGGCCACAGGGCTCAGGCTGGAACTACACGACCAGCATCGCTGCAGGGGCCCAGAGCCACTGGCAGCCTGAGCAGGGACCACCTCTTCCTACAAATCTAGCATCAGCCAAGAGAGGGAGAGAGAGAAGATTGAATCTTGACATTGCCACTGAGCCCCTTCTGTAGGGAAGTTTTCCTTTAGACTTAACAGGTTTCTGTGAACCAACAAATTCCTTTTTTATTATTATATTGAGCTTAAGCCGGTTTAGCTGGGTTTCCACTGCTTTCAGCTGAGAGTGTTGGCAAATACACACAGTGCACGTGCAATAATGTATCCTGCTTTTTAGAGTAATAGTATTTAACGAGCATTTTCCCATGTGTCCAGGTAGGCTTTATATAGCTGCATAAAAGTCCATAAACTGGGTTTACCCTGAAATGAGAACATTTATTTATTTAATAGAAGAGTCATTGTCCCCACAAGACAGGAATGGGAAAGAAATCAAAGGCAACATTTTTTTTAATAGATTTTATTTATTGGGGCGTCTGGGTGGCACAGTGGTTAAGCGTCTGCCTTCGCCTCAGGGCGTGATCCCGGCGTTACGGGATCGAGCCCCACATCAGGCTCCTCTGCTATGAGCCTGCTTCTTCCTCTCCCACTCCCCCTACTTGTGTTCCCTCTCTCGCTGGCTGTCTCTGTCTCTGTTGAATAAATAAATAAAATCTTTAAAAAAAAAGATTTTATTTATTTACTTAGAGAGAAACAGCATAAATGGGAGGGGCAGAGGCAGAGGGAAAGAGAGAATCTCAAGCAGATTTCACGCTGAGCGTGGAGCCCCATGTGGGGCTTGATACCGGGACCCTGAGGTCATGACCTGAGCTGAAACCAAGAGTCGGATGCTTAACCAACTGTACCTCCCAGGTCCCCCCAGAGGCAACATTTTTGAGACTAATTTCCTCCTCTGAACACTACTTAATAAAGGTAAGAAACTTTTGAACCAAATTAGGGGAAAAACTCTTAGATATATTTTCTCTTACATGCGTGTGCATATATATATATTACCTATAATAGAATAGATATACATTATGTCCTACACCAATACTGTTTAATATTTATGTGTAAATAAATAACATTTTTGTCTCCAAACTTTAATAATCCTCCCTGCTCTTTGACTTTAATCCCTCTTTATTCTACTTTATCTTTCCTTGGCACCGATTTTTAAGGTAGGTGAGATTTAACAAGGGTAAGTGTAAAGTGCAACATACAGAATCAAAAGTTGAATTCCAGTAGAAGGGGAGGACAAGGAGCTTGGCTTCAGTGCCTGTGAAGAATGCCTGATGGTCTTAGTGGGCCACAGGCTGTCCGTGAGGCAACATCAAGAACTTACTAACTAGAGGCAGGGCTGGGGGGTAGGGAGGGGGGCAGTGTGCGCTCTGGAGTCTGGCAGATGCCCTTGAACTTGCTATGCATTAGTTTCTCTAAGTCTTCTAAATTCCACTCAATACTTTCCGTTACATCTCATTGGCCGGAAGCTCTTACCGGGCTGCAGGGAAGGCCAGGGAATGTATTCTTCTGGCTGAGCACATAGCCACCCTGAAACAAACTGGGATTCTTATACAAAAGAAGAAGGGCTACTAGGCTGCGCCACTAGCAGTCTTCTCCATGATTCTTTCACAAGGTACAAGTTCGTACCAATTGGTCCCTCCCACCCCAACAAACTTGGGTTTGCCCTGTGACCTCTGACATGGCAGCAGACTCCTCATGGGGAGAAGAAATAATGAGAACTGAGCCTGGTGCGTGGGAGAAGTGACACCAACCCTTACCTACTGATGTGATGCGATTACGGTAGGCCTCTGTCTGCATTATCCAGTGTCCTTACCATGCTAGTCGGCCAATATTTTTAATATCCCACCCTGGATGTAAGAGGGCATTGGAGAGCTCACGTTCTGAAGCCAGACAGAGTTCAAAACCCAGATTCAGGGCTTATTAATAGTGTGACTTTGAATGCATCACTTACTCCCTCTGAGGCTCGGCTTCCCCGTGTGTAAAATGGGTATAATAATAGATGCATACCTACCTAGAGACAACGGAGTAGTTGGAAGGATTAGATGCTTGGCTCCTTCTCCTGCCTGTGGTAAGTGGTCGCTAACTGTTAGCTGAGGACCCCAGGGGAAGCACAGTTATAAGACTGCGCCCTTCCACTCCAGCCCCCTGCTCCACAAAGAGCACCAGTCGGCTTACCTGGGTCTGCACTTGTCCAAAGAATACTCAGGGGTTTACAGCTCTCTTGTTATTCTCTGCCCTTCCAGCCCAGTTGAGCAGGAAGAAGATGGAGATTGTCCATCTTGTGTCACAAGGAGCGCAGGGAGCAGAGCCCGCGATGTGCGGCTGTGCCCGGCTGGCAGCCCCTCAGACACCTCACCCCCGGGTCCCACACTGGCAGCCCCTCAGACGTCAGACACGGATCGGCATTCCCCCCTCACCAGCCCTCAAGGGAGTGGCAGCCCTGATGACATCAAATGTTTGCTTGGCCACACCCTTAGTGTTCTCTTCCAAACACACTTGCTCGAAATGGAAAGATATTCCCCCAAAAAAAGGGGGGGGTGCCTGGGTGGCTCAGTTAGTTAAGCTTCTGACTCTTGGTTTCAGCTCAGGTCCTGATCTCAGGCTCATGAGACTGGGCCCTGCTTGGGGCTCTGCACACTCAGTGCTGAGTCTGCTTGTCCCTCTGCCTCCCCCTCTGCTCCACCCCCGGCTCTCTTGCTCTCTCTCTCAAATAAATACAATTTTTTAAAAAATGGAAAGATATTCCATGCTTATGGATTGGAAGGAGTAATATTGTTAAAATGGGGGTGCCTGGCTGGCTCAGTCAGTAGAGCATGTGACTCTTGATCTTGGGGTCGTGAGTTCAAGCCCCACATGGGGCCTAAAGTTTACTAAAAAATGTCCACAAAATGAAGCATGAGAGACTATGGACTTGAGAAACAAACTGAGGGCTTCAGAGGGGAGGGGGGGTGGGGGAATGGGATAGACCGGTGATGGGTAGTAAGGAGGGCACGTATTGCGTGGTGCACTGGGTGTTATACGCAACTAATGAATCATCGAACTTTACATCAAAAACCAGGGATGTACTGTATGGTGACTAACATAATAGAAAAATATTATTATAAAAAATAATGTCCACAGGGCCCAAAGCAATCTACAGATTCAATGTAATCCTTATCAAAATATCAACAGCGTTTTCCACAGAACTACAGCCAGTAATAGTAAAATGTGAACGGAACCACAGAAGACCCGGACAGCCAGAGCAACCTTGAGAAAGAAGAACAAAGCTGGAGACATCACAATCCCAGGTTTCAAGATATACCACAAAGCTGTAGTCATCAAAACAGTGTGGTTCTGGCAAGAAAACAGACACATAGATCAACGGAACAGAATAGAGATCCCAGAAATAAATCCACGCTTATATGGTCACTTAATCTACAACAAAGGAGGCAACAATATACAAAAGACAGTCTCTTTAAAAAATGGTGCTGGGAAAACTGGAGAGCTACATGCAAAAAAATGAGACCGGACCACTTTTTAACACAATACACAAAAATAAACTCAAAATGGATGTGAAGACCTAAATGTGAGATCCTAAACCATAAAAATCCAAACACACTTTCTCATTCTTTGCAGTATGGAGAGACCGAGATTTTGCCAGATCTTTACATTCTAGTTCCCTTTAGCTTAATAATTCCATCTTTAAGTCATTTCCCTCCTTTCGAATTCTACTATACACAGTCAGAGGAGCCCAGCCACACCTTCAACATTTTGCTTAGAAATTGCTTCAATTTCTGCTCTTTCCGTGCTGCCGTAATGGTGCTCATGAGTGTCCTGGCAGACGCCCTCGAGAACATTAACGATGCTGAAAAGAGAGGCAAACGCCACGTTCTTATTAGGCCATGCTCTGAAGTCATTGTCTGGTTTCTAACTATGATGATGGAGCGTGGTTGCACTGGCAAATTCGAAATCCTTGGTGATCACAGAGCTGGGGAAAGTGTTGTGAACCCCAGGGGCAGGTTAAACAAGTGCGAAGTGATGAGCCCCAGATTTGATGATGTGCAACTCAAAGATCTAGAAAAACGGCAGTATAATCTGCCCCTGTCCCGTCAGTTTGGTTTCACTGCACTGACAACCCTAGCTGACATCATGGACCATGAAGAAGCACGACAAAAACACACAGGAGGGAAACTCCTGGGATTCTTTTTCTAGGGATATAATACATACACTCAAATAAAATGCCTCAACGGAAAAAAAGAAAGAAATTGCTTCAATTTCTTCTGATTTCACTGCTCACAAGTTCTACCTTCCAGAAAACACTAGAACACTACCGCAATTCGGCCAAGTTTTTTGCCACTTTATAACAAGGATCACCTTTCCTCCCGTTTCCAATAATATGTTCCTTAAGGCCCTTAGCCTTCACTTATTTCTACTCACCACTGCTGGGAAACTGACTCGGCAGAAAGACTGGCCAAATCTGGGTCCTGAGTCACCGGTGTGGACAGAGAGGTGCCAGGGCTGGCTCCTTACAAGATTTATGATAAATCGCCATCTGTGCCATGATTCCTGTGGGCACCAGCACCTGCACCTACACACACAGCTTCACTTTTGCCCCAAAACATTTGCCTTTCTCGCCTTATGTACCTGCAAACTCGGCTATAAATTGTCCCGTGGGACGCCTGGGTGTCTCAGTTGGTTAAGCGTCTGCCTTTGGCTCAGGTCACGATCCCAGGGTCCTGGGATCGAAGCCTGCTTCCCCCTCTCCCCCATGCTTGTGCTCTCTCTCTCTCTAGCTATCTCTCTCTAATAAATAAATAAAATCTTTAATTAATAAATAAATTGTCCTGCGGACTCAGCCCAGTGGGGCAGCCAGTGCAGAGGCTCAGGACCCTTGCTGCGTGAGTACCTATGACATCACCAGCTGCCTACTGTCCCCTGTGACCTCACCACCTGAACAAGGTGAGCAGGGCTGTGGCCGCTCCCTCAACCAGCACAAGTGACAGAGGGCCTAGATGACCAGCAGAGCCTCGGGAGAGGCCAGAGCTGCCAGCCTCCCGACACATGGCGACGGCAGATCCGCAGACAGCCAGGCCCCCCTCCCCGCAGACGCCCCGGTGGCTAACGGTGCTGCAGTGTCATCTGAACAGCGGGATGTAGATCAGGCCTCGGTCGAGTCGGCGACCTCCAAACCCACATCAGCATCCGGGGACGAGGACAAGTCTGAAGCATGCGATGGACCAGGGCAAGATTCACGCGTGACGGGATGTCTTCAGACCTCCCAAGCTGACCCCCTGGTGGGGGAGGCATCGCAGAGGGCAGCAACCACGGGCGGAGAAGGAGAATTAGCTCCAGCTTCCCCAGGGGCTCAGGTTCAGTTCCGCAGGAACGGGGACGCTCAGCCCGTCGAGCGCACTGCAGACGTGGATGGTGGGCTTGGCAGTCAGGCCACCAGCACCACTGAAACCGCTGAGGAGGGACCTGAAGGTCCAGAGGCCTTGGACGTTGACACGGACAGGTCTCAGGGAGTGACGGAAGGGGCTTCGGAGGACCGCTCTGGAAACCTGCAGGCTCAGCAGTTCCCTCCGTCCCCAGGAGGCAGTGCCCCACCATCGCCTGGCCCCCAGGAGGTGGCCGGGGAGAGAAGGTCCCTAGACTCCAGGCTTTACGAGGCCGATGAGAACACCTACATGCGCTCCATGACCAGCTTGCTGGGTGGAGGGGAGGGGACCATCAGCTCCCTGGCAGACGTCCTCGTGTGGTCGGAGATCACCACGGGCATGGCCACGGCCTTCCTGGCCTCTGGCCACAGCTCCGTCACTGACCTGCTGCACAGCACTGGCCCCAGCCTGCGCTCCATCTCCAGCATCCTGGGGAGCACCTTCTCCTCTGGGCCAATGGCAGGGACTAGCTCGGCTCTGCGCTCTGTCACCCACATGCTGGAGAGGGTGGAGCAGAGGACCGTAGAGGGCGTCCGCTCGGCCGTGCGCTACCTGACCAGCCACCTTCTCCCCAGCCAGGCCCATGATGGCCCAAATTCTGACTAGACCCCATGGACAGAGCCCCAAAGGACCGGCTCAGCAGCTTCTGAGAGCCGTGGGACCCTCACGCCTGCTCCCTTGCCCACTCCTGCCCTGGCTGGCTCTCCCCAGATGGGGCAATAAAGCACTGGCGAGCCTTTATTTTCTAAGCGCAGAAGGGTGTCCCCTGAGGGCTTCTCAGGTTGTCCCATTGCGGGGGGGGGGCTGGGGGCCGGGGACTCAAGTCCAGAAAGAGAAGAGCCTGGCATGGGGCCGGGCATGGGGGCCTCAAACTTGCAAACATTGACCCTGGCTGGATCTCCAACCAAGCAAGTGGGCTCCTGAGGAAGTGAGACCTGACCCTTCCCCAGGCCCTGCTGGCGTAGCAGGCTGGGGGGGCGCCTGCCGGCGTAGTGGCCTGGGGGGCCCTGCTGGCGTAGTGGGGCTGGGACGTGATTGATGTCACCTGCCCGGCCCCCAGAAGCAGTGCCTTTGCCACCCCTGCCGTGCAGGGGGCTCCCATGAGGAAGTGGGATGCCAGGCCCCAAGGGGACGCAGAGACAGACCAGGTGTGTCTAGCCCTCTTCTCAAGGAGCTGCCACTTTCTGTCGGTGAGACGTGAACTGTCCTCAGCGTGAAAGCAAAACCTTCGGAGGAGGAAGACTGTTCAGATCCCAGTAATCGGGGTCTTCCAGAAGATCAATGGAGTCAGACGGGAAAAGAGAGGAGCAGTGGCGTCCCCCCACAGAGGGGACAGGAACACCTGCTGAGGCAGGCCGGAGGCACGCTTAGCTGGGGAGGGCGGAGGGCAGCTCCACCTGACCTGAGCCCAGAGCAGAGGACAGGTGACGATGATGCCAGGGTAGACCCCAAACGCGTTCCACCAACAATTTTTGAACCAGGTAAATGCCACCGTTTGGCAGGCACGGCCTGAGAGAGACTGCCAAGGTGAAGGAGATCGGAAGGGAGGAAACCAAACTCCAACCAGATCCGCTGAAGGGATTAGCCGAAAAGCCCAATGGCCAAGTGGGTGTGGCTGGACCCGTGCTCAGCCTTGTCCTCAGGGCTCTGTCTGTCTCTCCAGCTCTGCCCTTCCCGCCCCCTTCCTGGCGCCATTCCCAGGCGGCTCAGCCACCTTCCTGGAAAGACAGAGGCCCTTGTTCTCACCAGCTCTGGTAGGTTTGGTCCCCTTGCTGTCTGTCCTGCACCAGTCACTGAGGCTTTGGAAATGGAATACCTCGTTACCTGGCCTGGGCCTCACACCTACCTGGCGGGGGCAGGGCACTAGGGTCAGCCCAGCAGTGGGGGTTCCCACAGGAAGAGCTGCTGGACCAACACCGTTTTTGCGAGTTAAAGCGTTGTACAGAGTGTGGCCTTGGGGGCCGGGCTGCCTGGAATCTTGCTCTCCCTCCCACTAACTGTGTAACTTTCATCTCCCTGTGCCTCAGTTTCCTTATCCGTAAAATGTCAATAATAGCAGTACCTACGGCATCGGGCTGCTCCGAGGGCAACATGAGTTAATGAGTCAAGTTCATAGAACAGTGCCTGGCACGCAGTTGAGAGCTCTGTGTTAGCTGTCACCGTGATTATGACAGAGGCTTCTGTGCAGCAAGGGCTGACTTTCCCTATTTGCTCCAGCCTTCCTCTTTGCTGTGGAATAAACAGTCATGTCGTCAAATACACCCATGAACACATCTTCTCTGTAGGTGGGACCCCCTGCCCCAGGCATCCAGGTGCCAGTGCACCCGGGGAGAAGGTCGGGCCTGCACCCTGGGGGCTGAGGGTGAGAAGAGCACCGAAGTGGGAGCACCCCAGCTCTGGATCAAACGGCCAGAGGGAGAAAGGAAAGGCCCGACTCGGGAACTTGGGGAAAGGCCCCGTTCCCCTGGCAAGAGGGAAGCAGTGGCTGGCACACAGGAGCAGCTGCAGGCGGGAGTCCTGCAGCCCATTGGGCATGTGGGCCTAGTGCGGGCTGAGAACCGAGCAAGGGGAAGACTACTGGGGAGAGACAGTGGGAAGAAGGTGGTGTGTACAGGGTGCGCGGGGGGGG
>NC_048219.1:191423981-191473894 GCF_002007445.2 Ailuropoda melanoleuca
GGGGGGGGGGGGGGGTGGAGAATGAGCGGATGTGAAAAGAACGGGCTGGCTGTAGGGAGGGTACTCTCTGGGGTTGAGAATTGCGGCAGAGACACGCCCCCACAAAGCTGGGCTGACACCTGACGACCAGCAGCCCTCCTCCAGGATCAACAACCATCTTTTTGGGTGTGTGATGTGCTGCTGAGAGATGGGCCTGTGACAGAGGTTCTGCGCAGAGAGACATTTCGGCTGGACCGAGCGCCCACCGGGCGGGCACAGCGTCCTGCCGTCTGAGCCGGGCAGGGGCTTGGCCAAGGGAAGGGCACCGACAAGTCCTGGCAGCCAGCAGAAGGGACACTGTGGCCTCCCCCCACCCCCGTGGCACGGTGGACACTGTGAGGGCCAGCCCTGTCCCCTTCAATGAAGGACTTGTTCCCCCAGCTGCAGGGAGCAGTGTCAGCGGACAGCAATCAGAGAGCCGCCGTCCCGCGTCGTGGCCGGGTCTGCGCCCCAGTCTCAGGCCTGACCGTCCAGCTCCAGCTCCGGAGCGCCCCCGTGGGGTGGGCCGGGGTGACCTGCGGTTTGCTCTGCCGACTCATTCCCCTCCGCCCCCTCGGGCTCAGAGCCTGCGTTCCAGAGAACCCAACCTGTGTCCAGAGGCTGCTGTTATTTTTCCCATCTGAGACGTGTGTGTGTTTGTGGGGACGTGGGGGTGGGGGGACCTACAAATTCAAACTGTGGAAAAAGTTCAAAGATCTTTTTTTCCCCCCAAGATCTTTTTAAAAAGAAGCTTCAGGGGCGCCTGAGTGGCACAGCGGTTAAGCGTCTGCCTTCGGCTCAGGGCGTGATCCCGGCGTTATGGGATCGAGCCCCACGTCAGGCTCCTCTGCTATGAGCCTGCTTCTTCCTCTCCCACTCCCCCTGCTTGTGTTCCCTCTCTCGCTGGCTGTCTCTATCTCTGTCGAANCCCCCCCAAGATCTTTTTAAAAAGAAGCTTCAGGGCGCCTGGGGAGCGCAGTCCTTAAGCGTCTGCCTTCGGCTCAGGGCGTGATCCCGGCCGTTCCAGAATCGAGTCCCACATCGGGCTCCTCCGCTGGGAGCCTGCTTTCTTCCTCTCCCACTCCCCCTGCTTGTGTTCCCTCTCTCTCTGGCTGTCTCTCTGTCACATAAATAAATAAAATCTTTAAAAAATAATAAAATAAAATAAAAAGAAGCTTCATTGTAAGAAAAGTCAGAAATTTGACGCCATCTTGAGAATGGTTAAAAAAAAAAAAAGGCTAAATCTTTGTCAGTGTTTTTACTTGTTTGGTAAGGACAATGTTATTGTTTAGTCTACAGCCACTTGGCTAATTGGTTAAAGTCACCGCGTGATTGTGGTCAAGTTTATAGGTTTGGCTGGGTAAGGCACAGATCTATGCAGGAAAGGGTGTCTGCAAAATAAAGTGACCACAGCTAAGGGCAGTCCCCCCAGGGGGATGTACCAAAGTGTAAAGGTAAATTAAGGTCTTAAGGATACATTTACATATTTAAATGAAAGACTGGATCCTCTCTGGGCTGAGAGGAAGCCCTATTTCCGGGACTGCCTGGATCTGGAGCTTCCAGTCCCTGAGAGTGGAAGGTGCACCCTCTGCTGGGGGGAAGGTGGCACAGGCCTGCACCAGGAGGGCACAAGGCCAAAGCCCAGCCTTGAAGATGTTTGCCTGGGGATTTGAGACACACTTGTGAGAGAAATGGCGGTTAAAAGAAAATTTTCTCTACTCACAACACTTCTGACACCAAATGTGTGGGTTTTCCACACCAAGCAATTCTCCAGTTCTCTGCAGACCCCCACCTGGGTGTCCTACAATTCAATTCTGGCACTACCTTGAGTTTGCACAAACCCTACAGGTGAAGGCTCAGTCCCACGAGATTGCCCCACTTCAAGTCCCTAGGTACCCACTCTTCTGTCTGAGGTGGCTACAGATCAGGGATTCCCACGACTGTCTCCTCAGGCTGGATAATTGGCTACAAGGACTCCTAGAACTCAGGAAAACACTATCACTGGTTTATTATAAAGGATATTATTGACAATACAAATGAACAAGCAGACGAAGAGGTACATAGGGCAAGGGCCAGAAGGGTCTCGAGCACAGGAGTTTCCGTCTCCCAGAAGTTGGTGTGTGCCGCCCTCCCGACACGTGGATGCTTTCACCAACCCAGAAACTCATCAAACTCTCTTGTTTAGGGTTTTTATGGAAGTTCCATTATATAGGCATGATTGATTAAATCATGGGTCATTAAGCCCGTCTCCAGCTCCTCTCTTCTCACCAGAGGTGGGGGAAGGGGGTACTGAAAGTTTCAACTTTCTAATCCCAGGGTTGTTGGCTCCTTGGTTTCTAGCCACCCCACCCCCCATCTCCAAGAGTCAATTATGGAAACTCAGGTATCTTTGAAAAGGGCATATTATGACTAACAAAAGATGCTCTTCTCACCCCTCTCAACCACTCAAGAAGTTCCAAGAGTTTTAGAAGTTCTGTGCCAGGAAGAGGCCAGGGGTGAGGCAGAGACCAAATATGAATTTCTTATTATGTCACGGTTCAAAATAAACTCTAAGATACCACCAATCGAGCTGACTCCGGGTGGAAACCCTGGCTGGGTCGGGTTCTCTGCTCAGCGGGGAGTCTGCTTCTCCCTCTGCCCCTCCCCGCCCCCCTCACCCACTCATGCCCACACTCTCTCAAATAAATAAAATCTTAAAAAAAAAAAAAAAAAAGGAACAAGGGCAGAGGGGATAGACCCTCCCACTGGAGTCACCGCCAGAGCCCAAGATCATGACAATGTCTGTAGAAAAGCGCTCCAAGTCAGACCTCAGAACGCCCAGAGTCCTCCAGAAAGGATCCCACCATGGCAAAGGCTTTCAAGGGTGGCTGAGGGGGTCTCTGGAAGAGCAGTACCCACTGAGCCTGAGCCTGAAAGCAGGCTGCCCCCTCCCCGCTGTGGAGTCCTCAAGTGGACCCTGATTTCCAGGCTCGGTTTCCTCATTTATAAAATAGGTCTCCCATTTGCCTCACAGGGATGCTATCGCCAATGATACATATTTTTAAAAATAGCATTTCACCGTGGGCATGTGACTAATGTCAGTTTTCTCCCTTTCTTGGGGTTTTCTGCATTGTCTGTCTATTGATCAGGAGTCTTTTAACTTGGAAGTGATAGAAACCAGCCCCAAGCAGCTTCCTTAGGCCCAGATTGATGGGCCAGGCAGAGAAGGGCTAGGAAGAACTGGCTTTGAAGATGCCCGGGATCAGGGACAGTCCTCCACCTCCCATGGCAACTCTGTGTCTTCTCCAGGCGTCTGCTCCTTGCAGGGAACGTGACTCCTGAAGGCTCCAGTCCCCCGAGCTTGCGCTTCCAAGACTGAGAGGAAAGATCTGTTTCCCTGCTTCTGCCTGATAAATCCTCAGGGAAGTGCTCTGGTTGGCCCAGCCTGGATCACATGGTGGAAAGGCCTTCCTCATCCAGAGTTCCTGGTACCTCCCTGAGCAGGTGGCTCTTTGGCACCCTGAGCTGTGTCCCTCCCAGAGAGGAGAAGGAGGGAATTAAGGAAGCCTGTCCCCTCTTGGCTTTCCTTTGTCCTCACTGCAGGGGGCACTGCTCTAACCCCCCTCCCCCTGCAACTGAATGGGGGCCTTCAGATAAAAACCACTTTCACACCAGTCTGTAAATGTTCTACCCACAGTCAGAAGCTTCCTATGACCATGTGCTTTGGAAAGATCTGAGGCATTCTTAAGTATACTCCCTCTAACGCCATGAATTAAAAAATATTCCTTTGCATCTCTGAATTTTAAATATCAACCAATGAGGAAATAGGATTCACTTAAAACACCTGGTTTTGCCTCTGACCACCTGCATTTTATTAGTACTTGTCAAAATACAGTTTCTGGTGAGGAAAAGCACCTCCCACCGATGGCCTCCACCACACTGAACTTGAACGAGATAAGCAAGGTCCTCTAGCAAGAGGAGGAAGTTAGGGTTACCCCTGACCAAAGATGGCTAAGTTGAGGCAGGCCAGGGCAGGGGCAGATGGGCAGATGACTGCCGGCCCCTGCATAGTTCTGGGCTTTGGGATTCAGCACGTAAAGATTGGCCGTGGTACGAAACAGAGATGGGAGGGAAATAGAGCAGCCTAAGAACAAGGCCCACGCCAGAAACTCGGCAAGGCGCTCAGGGAGCCCCCCGCCCCGCCCCCCACCCAGAGGCGGCCTGGTCAGACTGCAGCCAGGGCAAGGAGGTGAATGGCACAGGACAGACGCCAGAGGAAGGCACAGGAGTGGAGGAGCGAACCAGGGAGGGGAGCAGAGTGGCGTGAGCAGGGCCCGGTGTCTCCTCCCCCAAGGCAGGTGGCCAAGCGAGGCAGAGATTTCCTGGGCGACCCGAGGGGAGGGGAGTGAAAACGCCTCCGACCGGCCACCTGCCCCTCGTTGCCAGAGCAGGAGCCCAGGTTGGGGCCTGGTGAGAAACGAGACTGGAACGGAAAACTGGGGCAGTCAGACGGGGTGACGGCCAACAAAGGCCTCTCTCTGGGAGAGAAGGGCGGGCTGGCCGAGGGTCGTACCCAGGCTGCGCGGGGCCCTCGCCGGCGACCGGAGGCCAGGCGGCGCCGCTTCTTTGCTGGGGCCGGCCCCCTTCCGCCGGGACTGGGGGGGAAAGGGGGTGGGCACAGCTCCGGGCGGGACCTAGGGCGCGGCCCGGAGGGCGAGGGGCGGCGAGGACAGCCACCGCCCCGCCGTGTCCCTGGCGACCGAGACCTCAGCGCCGGGGCGGGGGCCGCGCGAGGGTGAGTCTACGCCCGTTGCTACGCAACGGCCGGGTGACGTCAGGCGACTGAGTTTGGTTCCCAAGGTAACTGGCCGGGCAGCTGGGCCGGGAACTATTTGTGTCTGTCCCCAGAGGGGCTGCGGAGCCTCCGGGGTCTGGCGCAGCGGAGGAAACGCGCTGCTGGCCCGCGGGCAGGCGGGGGACGGAACACAGAGGCCCTTTCAGCTCTCGGAGGCCGGCGACCCAGGCGGGGCGGCGTCTGCGCCCTACGGGAGGACGCCCCTCCTCCGCTCCCTGCCGCCGGGGTTTTCTCCCCACGCCTGAGGGGGAGGCCCCTGGATCTGCGGGCTTTGTCCTACTTATAAACGCTCTCCTGGGTAAACTCTAGGAAGAAAGGGGCTTCTGTTTGTAGCGGCCCGGCCCTCGCTGCACACAGTAGGCGCTCAGCACCGCGTTCCCATGGGACGGCGGACATTCGCTGCCCTCTCAGAGCTGCCAGCACCTCCAGCACTCAGAACCCCGCTGATCTCAGGTGCTGATCTCGAACACCTCCGTACCTGGCCGCCGTGCCCCGGTGAGCACATCAGCGGATTGGCTCCATAATTTTTTTGGTGGGGGGGGCACAATGCAAAAATAAAATGAGAGGCCCCTTGTTCAAAAATGACCCGGGGACAATGTGGGAAACAAGCCCCAGTGCTGCCCACTGAGGACGAACTGCAAGAGAGTGAAAGTGACACGTCCCTGGGTAAACTGAGGCAGGTGGCATCAGTCACAGAGGAGAGAGAATAAGGTTCAAATCTGGATGGAAGAAGGTGAGGGACAGGACACAGCATGAGCAGAAAGACTCGCTGCACACAGTAGGCGCTCAGCATCGCATTCCCATGGGACGGCGGACATTCGCTGCCCTCTCAGAGCTGCCAGCACCTCCAGCACTCAGAACCCCGCTGATCTCAGGTGCTGAACACCTCCGTACCTGGCCGCCGTGCCCCGGTGAGCACATCAGCGGATTGGCTCCATAATTTTTTTTGGGGGGGGGGCCACAATGCAAAAATAAAATGAGAGGCCCCTTGTTCAAAAATGACCCGGGGACAATGTAGAAACAAGCCCCAGTGCTGCCCACTGAGGACGGAACTGCAAGAGAGTGAAAGTGACACGTCCCTGGGTAAACTGAGGCAGGTGGCATCAGTCACAGAGGAGAAAGAATAAGGTTCAAATCTGGATGGAAGAAGGTGAGGGACAGGACACAGCATGAGCAGAAAGACCATCAGGTGTGCGAAAAAACTCTGGGCCTGAGAGCTGGCCTCAGGTTTCCTGGGGGGCCCCTAGGACTTCAGGGGGATGTAACTGGGTCTCAGGACTGAGGCCATGCAGTCTAGCTAGGCCTCTCAGGCTCTTCCCTCCTAATGACACCTGTTGTAAGAGGATAACGTCAAGCCTCCCACAGTCTGTCTCCAGGGAGCCACCGCCACCTCCCCCGGCACAATGAGCCAGACCAGGCTGGATCCAGGGACATGGATACCTGGACTCAGGTCTCAGAGAACTGGTATGCATTNCCTCCCCTCCCCTCTCCTCCCTTCTCCTCCCCTCTTCTCCCCTCTCCTCCTGGTGAAGCAGGCTCCATGATCCCAGTTTCACACACAGGACCTGTTCTAGGATGCACCTGGGCTCACCTCCCCCCCAGATTTGCCAGACTCTCCCAGAGGATCCCTCAGGAATGGGCCCTGAGCCTAGGAACCAGAGCTGGTGTGCAGAACCAGCCACATAATTAGTGGGGCCTAGGGCAAAATGAAAATGCAAGAAGGTCCCTTGTTCAAAAACTATTAAAAATGTCAAGGGGGGGAGCGTCTGGCTGGCTCAGTTGGAAGAACAGGTGACTCCTGATCTCAGGGTCATGAGTTTGAGCCCCACTTTGTGTGTAGACATTACTTACAAATAAATAAACTTAAAAAAAAAAAAAAAAAGACTGTCAAGATGGTGACAATAGAGCATTGAACTAATGCTGGGCCCTGGGTGACTGCATGGGTTGTATACTCACAAACCCGCCCCACCCAGCTGGCAAGTCCTAGACACCAAGCAAGGAGTCTTCCGGGACAGAGTCTACCTGTTCCCTCCATCAGGGTTCATCTGTTGGCCTCTCCCCATGCCGGCCACCTCTGGGGGCACTTTCCTAACCACCCTTCAACACAAACGGAGCTGGGAATTTTCAGGCCCACCAGATATCGCATGGAGGGATGTGTCCAGTGCTTTCCCATCAAAGTGCCCAAATCACAGGATACTTTCAGAAATGTTCATTTATGCAAATGCTGGATGTTTGGCTCTCTATTTTCAGCTGAAGAACACTTGCTCTTGAAAAAATATATAAGGGACATCTCTGTAAGATGATGAAATGTGAAATGTAGCAGCTGATTGATGAGGGTTTGGCACGAATCAACACTCAAGCAATATATAAGAACAAAAGTCAAGGGTGTGTTTGCAGCCTCTTAAGGTCTATGTCACACCCATGGTACATCTCATTCTGCCCTCAGGGAACCAGGGGAGGGAGCCTCTGCCTCAGCCCATTGGGTTCACCTTCACCCAGGATCAGGCCCTGCAGTGGGGACGATGGTGAAAGACCTCCCCCGCCTGGGAGCTCCCCAAGGGTCAGCTGGGCCTGAAGCCCTACTTCTCCCTCTTCCTGCTTTTGCCACCTTCCGGACCCTTCCGCGGTTGTGACCCCAGGAGACCTCCCTGATAAACTTCCTGTACACTAGTCTATGAAGTCTCTCACCCACCGGAGGCACCCATCGGCCCCTCCCACCTCTTTAACCGGCCTATGACAGTTGTTCTTTCATTCATTCAACAAATCTTCACTGAAGGCCTACTATGCACCAGATGCAGTCCTAAGTCCTGGGGGTAAAGCAGAATAAGGCAGGCAAATACCTCGGCCTTCATGGAGCAGACATAGAGCAACCAAAAATACAATGCAGTAATACCAAACTTTGAAGTTCTATTAAAAACAACACCAGAATGACACAATAGAGAATATCTGATCTGAGCTGGGAGCAGCTACTTTATTTTTTATTTTTTTTTTAAGATTTTATTTATTTATTTGACAGAGATAGAGACAGCCAGTGAGAGAGGGAACACAAGCAGGGGGAGTGGGAGAGGAAGAAGCAGGCTCATAGCAGAGGAGCCTGATGTGGGGCTCGATCCCATAACGCCGGGATCACGCCCTGAGCTGAAGGCAGACGCTTAACCGCTGTGCCACCCAGGCGCCCCTGGGGGCAGCTACTTTAGATCAAACTTCCTCTGGGTCAAGGAAGGTCTCTCTGAGGAGGCAACAAGAGGCCAGGCACTCACCAGTTTGAAGGAGAAGCATCAACCAGGCAAGTTCAAAGGCTCTTAGGTAGGACGTTGGGATGTTGGGTTCATAGGAACAAATGGTGAGTCTAGAATAAAGCGAGTAATGGGAGATGAGGTCAGAGGCAAGGCCAGATGATGCAGGGCCTGGAAGAATAATCCAGAAGAATCCAAGTTTTATTCCGAGTGAGGTGGGAGCCATGGGGCAGTTTTAAGCAGGGCAATTATGGCAATTACCTGTTTAGAGCCTCACAATGGCTACTGGGCAGAGACGACTCACCATGTGTATCACCTGCTGTTTGGCACATGTTTGCCCTTTGGCCTGATCGCAACTAACTGGGGTTTGTGCAATAGCCTTTCTGCTCCTTGAGGTTGGAGGCCAGTCCTGGGACTTGTTTGGATCCCCCAAGCGCCTTGCACTGAGTGGGTGCTCAATAAATATTTACAGGTCAACCAGCAGACCCTTCCGTGTCTGCAATGATCTTCTGGAGTCTTACTTCTCAGACCAGAATCAGTGCCACCTGGAAGCTTAGAGGAAAGGTAGAATCCCTGAATCAGAATCTGTAATTTAGTAAGATCCCCCAGAAATGCAGATGCATGTAAAGTTTGAGAAGCACTTCCAGAAAGTAGAGTAACTGGAGGGCCAGACAAGGAGGAGGGGAGAGTGGGAGGTGAGCCAGGAGGTGAACCCAGGTGCACACAGTGGGGTCACTTGGGGAGTCTCCCTTAAAAGTTGCAACCACCCTGAGTTACTGAGTCTGAGAGGAGCTGGACCAGTAATAAAGCTAATACTTATTTTGGTGCTTTCTATGTGTCAGACACTGGTTTCTCAATCTTTTACACGCATAAACTAATTCAGTCTTCACGACAGCCCTATAAAGCGGGACTATTACAACCACCATGCCCATTTTGCAGATGAAGAAACCGAGGCCCCGTGAGGTTGAGGTTATTCCAGAATCTTCGGCAGGTACACGCGCATTTGGCCGTACCTGGCGGTTAGAGCAGGGCCTGTGCTGATTGGTCGCTGCCTGCCCTACGGATTATTCAATGTTTCGAACGTCGCCCTGGTTACGGTGCTGGATGGAAGAGGCAGGATCCAGATCAGCCCACCGCGCTCGAGCCGAACTCCAAACCACGATCCTCTATCCATCCAGCGCTATCACCACCCAGAAACAGCACACCTCAGGGACAAGTGTTTTGCAAGCTATAAAACCCAGTATGAATGCTAAGTGCGTAGATTCCTCCGGGGCAGAAGTGAGAGAAGCCTGTTAAAGCTGCAAAAGCTGGGCCGCCAGAGGTCAGAGGAGAGACTGCTGTGGAGAAGCAGCATTTTTTCTGCTTGTTCCAAGGGGGAAGTGAATCAGAAGGAAAGGCCTCCCAGAGTGGCGCCCCCACGATCAGCCCTAGGGAGGCTCTAACTTGCCAGATACCCTCAGGCTCTAATCATGCTGCCTGGGCGTGTCTTCAAGGACTGACGGGACCCTCCTGATATTGACCACTAGAGGGCGCTGCTCCCCAGCCTTCGCCCTTCTGGACCCCACCTGCTCACAAGAAACTAGGACTTGGAGGAAGTCCTAGCGAGCAAGCACCGGGGACTTTGAGAAGTGGAAAAGGGGGGAAGGCAAGATGGAAGGGGGACTTATACATCCTTTCAATCCCCAAAACACTGGTGCTGGCGCTCATGTTCCCATTTTACAGATGAGGAATCTGAAGTCCAAAGATGTTGGACAAGATCCCCCAAACCAGGAAGCTGGGCAGAGACAGAGCTGGATCATCTGATTCCAGTCTCAGTTAGCAAGGGGACCGCAGGTAGATGTCAGCTCGTCTGACCCGGTCATGTTGCTGGTGTCCCTGCTTCTGTTGACCCTGTGTTCTGAGTGGAAGCCAGAACCTTTATCTTGCTGTATTTCCCTACTGTGTTCCAGCAACAGTTCCAACAGCCAGCGCTCATAAAAATGGCCCCTTCTTGAAACTTTTGAAGTCATGGTCTCCTGCTTCATTGCCCTCTGGCCTTCACGGACCCCCTCCTGCCACCCCAATACAGCGGCCTCCAATTCTGGCAGATTCTGGGGTCTCCTCTAGTCCTTGGCCCTTCTACATCCCTTCCCCACCCTAGGGACCCCACGGGTTTAGGCTCTGCCCCCTGACGGCCCACGGCAGGGAGCAGCACAAATAAACAAGGGGACATTTGAACCAAGAAGAGTCTGTGGTTGGGGCCAAAGACTTTTTTCTCGGCTCCCACCAACTCCTTTTATGGCCTCTGGGTCCAGTTCCTTCTTCATAACAAGTCAGAGCTGGAAAAGGCCTCAGGAGTCACCAGGTCCAACTTGAGCCAACACTTTCCTTTTCTACATAAAAACCCCCGCGGCCCGCCAGTCTGCAGCCAGGTTCGCAAGTCTAGCTAGGCCAGGGCAGGAAGCGACCGGCACTGGAGGGAAACTCCAGTCCCGGGCGGAACCTAGGCACGTCGTTGGCCCAGGTGGCCCAGGCCCCGCACCTGCAATAAGGCGTGGGGGTGGGGGCCCAACCGCCGCTTCGGCTAAGGCCCCGCCCCCAGCTTCTGAGCCTCTGTATCTAAACGCCGGGACCGCCCTAACGAACGTCTGTTTCGGCCCCCCTCGGATCCTTCCCTGCGCTCTGCCCTGGGAGCTATGGGTAGCTCGCGTGTCTGTGCGCACGTGCGTGTAAATGATCCTGTGTGTGCAGGAGGAGCGTGTGCGCCTCGGAACACGCGTCCGGGCCAATGCGCGGGGTCTGTGTGCGCCCCCTACGGGCTGGCCACCCCCGGCTGCCGCAGGGGCCAAGTGGCCGTGTGCAGCGTTGCGTGTGCCAGGCGAGTACCAGCCAGGGCCACCCTTCCTTCGCCTCGCGGCCGAGAGCATCCGGACCGTGGGGGGTGCTCGTTCTCTGGCCCCGGGCACGGGCCTCCCTTCCCGGTCCAGCATTTTCTGTTTTCCCGGGCCGCCCCCTCCTCCGCCCGCCGGGAGCGCTCCGGGGCGGCGGCTGGAAGCAGCCCCGCCCGGACCGGCCGGCGAGGGTGGCAGGGCTGCGGGGCGCGCGCCGCCTCTCCCCTGCCGCCCCCGCCCCGGCGCCCCGTTGGGTTTTTCCATGACTGCATCCGGCCGCGGGCCGCCTTTGTTCCCGCCGTCCTTACGAGCTGGCCCGCCTCTCCCATGCGCGCCGGGGTTTTTCCAGGGCTCAACTGGAGCATGGCGGAGGCGCGTCCTGCCCCCGGGTCGGGGGGCGCCCCCTCCCCCCCCCGGCTTGACCCCCGCGATCCCCAGCGGGAAGCGGAGCAGTCTCCGGAAGTAATGCTCCGTCCTTCCTGTCCCCACAACCAAGGCCTGCGGTCCCTGTGCGCAACTTTGTACATTTGTGCGCAAAGTTGACCACCCGACCCGCGCCTCCACTCTTTGGGAAGCACTTCTGGCGCCCCATGTCCCTCCCTCCGCGGGCTGCGCGTTGGGGGGCGGTGCAGTGTTGGCGGAGCCAGAGCCGGGCCGCCCCAGCCTCCGGCTTGTAGAAGGACCCTAAGGGGCCTGGGGTGCAGTCTGGGCGGTAGGAGGCCTGGCCTGGCCGACCCCACTGCAGAGGAGAACCCAGGCGCGCACAGGGCGGGGCAGAGCCGGGAGACACCGAGTGTCCACCGTGTGCAGGCCGCCCCACCCCCACGGGCAACCCGGCACGCGGCACACTCGCAGCAGCAAGCGCCAGAGCGCGGGGGACGCACTCCTCTGTGCAGTGCACCCCTCCCCAACATCAGGAAGGAAGGGGAGACGGGGTGGGGGGGGGATGTTCCAGGGAGTGAACGCAAGCACGGGATCCTCACGCACCGCAGGGCACACGGCCCCATCCTGGGCACACAGCAGCATCCAGTCGGCCCACGCTGAGCTCCCTGCAGTTTGGTCTCTGGAACAGTGGCGTTGCGCCCCCGGGGAGCCTCTCAGCTGTTACTCGGCCATGTTGGTGGGAAAAGTGGAGGAAACGCTGTGTTTGCTTCTGAGTGAGGCTTGCTAAGCCCTACCACTGAAGGCTGACTCGCAGGGTGGCCTCCAGCCCGGGGTCTAGGGGTGAGGGGGGCGTCTGCGCCGAGGATGGGGTGCTGGATTACGCGGGTGTCTGGCTGTGTGGGGGCTTTGGAGTCCCTGGCTGGTCCCTCCTCACAGCCCAACAGTAGGCAGCTCCACGTGGCTGAAGATCAAGAGGTCGGGGTGGGAGGAGGATGAAGGGTAAAGAACGTCCAGATCCAGGGAGGCCCAGAGCGCGCTCTTTCGGGGGGAGGGGGGAGTGCGGGCTCCTTCCCTCCTTCCCTGGTGCCTTATCTTGTTTTCTAAGCAGTCATGGGGGAGCCTGACTGCTCTCAAATGGCGGCTGGAAGCGGGATGGAATCCAGTTCCCCCAACGGTGGCATTCTGGCTTCTCCTTCCTTGTCACCACACCCTGCAAAGGGGTGCGAGTCCCGTTCAAGGTCTTAGGCAATAGGAGTGGTTCAAACGGCAAACCACAGTCCTTACCAGTCCTACCTGGCAGGGGTTGGCAGTGGGGCCGGCAGCCTGGAAGGAGCATCTGCCCGCACCAGCGCTCTGACCAGCTCTCTGCTGTGCCCTTGTCCTCCGTTGTCTTATCCACCATTTGTGCTTCATTCTCCCTGCTCTCGACCAGGCTGAGAATCTTAATCCCAGGCCTTCACCGCTAGCCCTCAGTTCTCTCATCTATAAAATGGGGATACTAACGGTGTCTGTGGGTTAGATGAATTTATGGGTTTAATATAAGAGCCTCGCCCATAGCAAATACTAAAACATTTGCTATCGTTATTGAAAGTTAGGGGCACCTGGTGGCTCAGTCTGTTAAGCTGCCTTTGGCTCAGATCATGATCCCAGGGTCCTGGGACTGAGCCCCACGTCGGGCTCCCTGCTCAGCCTGGAGTTTGCTTCTTCCTGTCCCTCTGCCTCTCTCTCAAATAAATAAATAAAATCTTAAAAAAAAAAAAAAGTTAGGTGACTTATCTAAGGTCACGCAGTAAGTCAGTCACACCAGTAATTGCTTAAGTTTGATTCCAGCACAGGTCACCTGGTTTCAGAGCCCGTGCTCTTAGGCTGTGCTGGTCAAATTTTGCACTAGCAGAATTGGGAAACAGTGCCCATGTACATAGCTCATCAGCAAAGTAGGGGAAAATCATAGGTGTGGGGTAGGAGACATTTTTCTAGGGAAGGGCCCACATTCATAATAGTGGTGTCTGACCTAGTTCCCACTTTGTGGCTCTTACAATTGGTATATGGCTTTTTTAAATTACATATGTTAATCGAGAAATTTATGACAAGCCGATAATTACCTTGATGGTAGAAAACTCCAGGTCCTTCCAGCAGTAATGCGAATCCTAGGACATTTCATTTCATATTGATTGACTTGTTTTTTGCCCAGCCTTGCGGCGGATGCTGTGGGGGCAGAGAGAGCATTCTTAGGAGGCAGAGAACTCACTTCACTGCCTTCTTGTGTGTAATGGTGATATCTTTAAGTGCCAACAGGACTAGTTTAATTAACTAGCTGTTAATAGCTGGTGAGGACCTGTGGTAGGCGGACCCAGGTGGTCCCATGATCCTTCCTCCTGGTCTTCCTGCCTCTCTAAAACCCCTGGGCTGCCTGGGGGTGGGGTTGTTCTAACCAATAGCATAAGGCAGAGGTGAGGGGTGGGCTGTGCTCGTGTGCATCTGATTACATTATCCGAGATTGCAATGACCATCTCGCTCCGATACTCCCCTCACTGGCTTTGAGGAGGCGCGCTGCCCTGTTGTGCACTGCCTATAGAGACGATGGGATACTGAGATACCAGCTGACGCAGGTGAGAAACTGAGGCCTCTGCCGGACAGCCTGCAAGGAAGAAGACCCCCTTAAGCCTTGCCCAGGCTTCAGGGAGAAACTGCAAGTTAATACATGTGGCTTGTGTTGAAATGCTACATTTGTCATTGCATTGTTACGCAACAGCAGAGCACTAATGCAGGATCTGTTAGGGGAAAGGTCTTGCATGGGACCGTGAAGGAATGTGGAAAGCGTAAGGGATCCAGCACTTCAGGAGCTCCCAGGCAGCCAAGGTGAAAAAGGAAATGTGGCACGATTTCACTCTTTGACAAAGAGGCCACTTGGCTCCTGAGTCACATGGACTCTAGAGTGTATGAACAGCGTGCAGAGTCAGGAGGGCCTGGACCTACCTGCAGTTCAAGATCCCTCCTCATCCTGCCTCCCTTCCTGCCTGGCCTCTTGCCACATCACTGTCCTCTTTCTGAGCTGCTCGTCTCCCTTCTCTGCTCACTGACTCCTCCATTTTTCAAGGACCAGCTTGACCTGCGGCCTCTGCTACGAAACTTTCTTGAACTCCCTGTTAGAATTAACCACTTCCTTTTGATTTCCCAAATCTTTGTTATCAAAAGCATCATATTATATTATTCATTTCCGATTTTTTACTAAGCACCTACTAAGTGCTAGGCCTCCTGTTAGGTGCAAGAGATACTGTCCCAAATATAGCACAGAGCTGTCCTTGGGGCCTAAGGCCTGGTGGTGGCGGCACCAGTCACAGGCCCATCCTCTCCTGCACATAGGCCAGGAGCCCTCTGCATCCTTGGCGCTCAGCAAACACGGCTGCGGGTCTCCGTGTCGGTTAAGGGAACGACTGAGACTCTGCAGGCTTTCCTCTGGTATCTCATGAGGGGTTCCTGGCCTCGTGACAGGCTCTTTGAGGGGTGAGTCAACTGTCAGGTATGCTCCCAACTAACGGAATCAGTGGCTATTATGATTTAGTGACGTCCTGGGGAACTCCACACTCAACACGTCGACAGCAAATGTCAGCAGAGACGGACTTAGTTTACCTGTCGTTGATATAGGGCTTTGGGGGCTGACTGTCGTTAATAGGTTCAGTGGCATTTCAAGGTTGTTCGAGGCTCCACGGTATGAGGAGATAGGGATCTCGTGTGCCAGTGATAGGAGATGTATGCATCTCATTTATCTAAAAATTGAAGAACGTTAGCAGCACGTTAAAAAGAAAGGGGGCCAAGACATGGCCTTATTAGTCCTTGTTGCCTGGTACCGCAGCTAGGTGTTTATAAAATGGGATTTTTAATTCCCTTGTAACTAGCGGCAGCCCTACCTGACACGACTTCAAAGGCCGCTGGCCATTCTGTCAGGTGGAGTTTGGCAATGTCTCAGGGCCCTGGAGGCCAGAGACTGTGGCATTTGGCTGTTGCCGGGGGGGAGCGGCCCACTCCATCCTTTCGCTGTGCCCCTCCCCCAACCTCCTGGCCATCCCAGGCAAATGTTTGGCCCCTTGTTTTCCATTTCCTGGAGAGTCTCCTTCCCCAAGCATCCTGGCCCTCCGGGAGGGATGGGACCATACCCCCAGGTTCCCTCATCAGTGGGGTCCTAGCAGCGCGTCCTGGGACTGCCCTCCAGATCCCGCATCTTGCTGTGTATCTGATGGATTTCTCCAGCTGTGGTGCAGCTTGCACCTGAGGCCTCCATTATCTCTGCCTAGAATTTCCAAGCCACCCCCCCCATCCTCCAATGGGAACTCCCAGGCCCACTCCAAGACACAGACCAGGGCTTCTAGGGGTCCTTTTTTGGAGTATGATGAGCTTCCTGGAATCCGACCAGAGTTCTGGTTCATTCCCCGGAACTTGTTTACTGTGGACGGCCTCTCCTGGGAAGTGGTGGTGAGCCTTCTCCCCAGTGATGAGGAATCAGCCTCTTGTTTGTTTCCTCACTGCCCCAGTTTGCCCTCCTTCCCTCCTGGGCAGAGCTTATGTCCCCTTTGAATTTAAACTGCAGGGGTAATGAGGGCTAAAAAGCTGCCCCTCGGGCCCATAATCTAAAAGACCCTCCGGTGAAAGGTGCCCCTGCTAGCCTGTCTCCTCCCCCAGCCTCCCTAGAACTGGACCATTTTTAGGGTCCTATCGTCATACCCATTTTATTTTTATTTTTATTTATTTTTTTAAAGATTTTATTTATTTGACAGAGATAGAGACAGCCAGCGAGAGAGGGAACACAAGCAGGGGGAGTGGGAAAGGAAGAAGCAGGCTCCCAGCGGAGGAGCCTGACTCGATCCCATAACGCCGGGATCACACCCTGAGCCGAAGGCAGACGCTTAACCGCTGTGCCACCCAGGCGCCCCCATACCCATTTTTATGTTTCATTCTTGGAGTTTGGTGACCCAAGTTTTGTCCTGACGTCTTGCTGGGGGCCTGGCATGCTTTGACTCCCCTCTCAGACTCGGCACAAGGTTCTAGAAGGACTGCCTGCTGCTGTACTCTGTGTGTGCCCAGCCCCAAACCCCACTCCCAGGATGTCACTCCACTGAGGCCACATAAAGACATCTCTCCAGGCTCTGATCTCTCCCTCAATCAGAGGGTTCTGCCCCAGGCAGTTTCCAGCTGATGGTTTGGGATTAATAAACACAGCAGGAAGTCTTTGTTCTTAAAAAAGAAAGTTATCTTTAAAAAAAAAATAGTTATGCACATAACAAAAAATGCAAAAAGCCAAAAAAAAAAAAAGTCTCTCCAATACCCATGTTCTTCAGTTCCATCCTGTACAGGTAACTGTTTTTGGTGTTTCTTGTTTCTTCCAGAGATTTCTAAGCCCTCACCCCCACCTCACCCCCCCTCATGGAACAAAAAGCCCTGGTTTATAGTGTTTGCCAGTTTTCATGGTGTAAATACTCCCACCATGGCTGATTTCAAGCTACCAACGTGATGTCAGTGAACTCGGAGTTAAGAAAGAAGCAGGATCAGCTAGAGATGAGAGCCAGCTCCGGCTCTCCATGGTAAAATTTCATGTACATCATTCACACAGCCAGACACACACAAATGGAATCATAGGACACCTACACTTTCCTTCTTACATCGTAGTGAACCAAGTATAGCGCACGCTGCCGTGGAAGGGATGTATCAACCCATCTGTTCCTCCAAGAAGACCCTAGACGGGGAGAGTCTGGCACTGGGAAGCGGGAGGCAGAAAACTATGAAGGGCCATCAGGTAAACCACAGGGTAAGAGATTTTAAGAACCTAATTAGTGAGGTGTCATCGTCAAAGAATAAAAACTTCAGTTTGACTAGATCTTGAAGAAACAATATCTGAATTTTTCTTTTTTTTTTTTTTAAAGATTTTATTTATTTATTTGACAGAGAGACAGCCAGCGAGAGAGGGAACACAAGCAGGGGTTGTAGGAGAGGAAGAAGCAGGCTCCCAGCGGAGAGGCCTGATGTGGGGCTCGATCCCAGAATGCCGGGATCACGCCCTGAGCCTAAGGCAGCCGCTTAACGACTGCACCACCCAGGCGCCCCAATACCTAAATTTTTTTTTTTAAAGATTTTATTTTTGGGGCGCCTGGGTGGCACAGCGGTTAAGCGTCTGCCTTCGGCTCAGGGCATGATCCCGACGTCATGGGATCGAGCCCCACGTCAGGCTCCTCCGCTATGAGCCTGCTTCTTCCTCTCCCACTCCCCCTGCTTGTGTTCCCTCTCTCGCTGGCTGTCTCTCTCTGTCGAATAAATAAATAAAAATCTTTAAAAAAAAAAAAGATTTTATTTTTTATTTATTTGAAGAGATAGAGACAGCCAGCGAGAGAGGGAACAGAAGCAGGGGGAGTGGGAAAGGAAGAAACAGGCTCACAGCGGAGGAGCCTGCCGTGGGGCTCGATCCCAGAACACCGGGATCACGCCCCGAGCTGAAGGCAGACGCTTAATGACTGCGCCACCCAGGCGTCCCCCAATATCTGAATTTCTAATCGAGTACTTAGGAGTTAAATGAACCCCTCATTGAGGACAGGATTTAAACTGCTCTGCCGGAAACAAACAAAAATTTCACCTAGCTCCTTTAAAAACTTCAGATGGTCGATCCAATTGCCCAGCGAGAGAGAACTGAGGAATCTAAAAGCCTGGAGAGAGGAGTTGGGTGAGCGGGAGTCCCATGCAGGCGTGTGACCTTGGGCTTCCTCGATGCTCTTCAGAAGCTGAGGACAACCCAGCCCTGACATCTGCCAAATGACTCACTTTGGTGGCTGCCCAGGACTCCCTCCGAGCGCCATTAGGAAGCATTTGTTTTTTTGCAAACAAGCACTTGAGAAGGGATTTCAACTCCCAGGGTTTCTGGGTGACTTCCTCTGTGGCCGGCTTGTCCCCCTGCCTCCTGGCACCTCTCTCAGGCTTTTGAGCTTCCAGCAGTCTTCGCCAGAAAGACGATAATCAGGGCTGGTGTCCACCTGGGCTCCGTGGATCTGGGTTATTCTCTGGAAAGCTGCTTCTCATAGACAACTGACGTGGAGTTTCGTATACCCGTCAGGTGACTGAGGGTAAACTTTGGGATCCAAAGGGGCCTCATGCCATGCTGGCCTCTGTGAACCCCTCTGCTCCCTAAATCCCAGGAATAAGAAGGGGACACATGTTGAGCACCAGAACTGCAAACTGTTAGTTTATGGGAAGGGAATGGCTTCTAAAGTATCCACATTATTATGCCTAACACTGAGCAAGGGATTCATTCCAAATGCTAAGACATACAAGTGTATAAGGATCCCCAGATGCAGCCCCCGGCCATTGTGCAGCAGGAGGTTACAGATGTCCCCCCCCCCCAGCAGCGCTTGGGGTTCCCTTTGAAGCATGTGGCTGATCCCCTTTGGGAAGCAATCCTTCAGGTGCCATCTTTTCCAGGGACATATCGCAGGCAAAGCCATTGCTCTCAGGAATATGGGAATCTGTAAATGGGTATGTAGAGCTAAGAGGAATAGACCAAGTTCAGGAGACTGTGAGGTTGGACGCAGATGGCCGAGAACTGACTTCGGCTCACCATCCATCCATGAGGACAAGGCCGTCTCAGTTTGTTTAGGGACCAGCAGGAGGAGATCTGGATCGTTATGAGGGCCAGACAACTCAGAGATGACTTCCCCATGTTGAGAGAGCTGAAGATGGCTAGCCTACCACTTTCATTGGATTGGGGGTGTGGGTGTAAAAACTTAGAACCCAAGATTTGGTGTCTAAAAGCCACAGGCTACTAAAGAAAAGAGGCTTTTCCTGGGAAGAAAGGTCACAGCCTTCGGATTTATTCCTCCATGCTGGCATGCAGGATATGGTTTATTTAGTTCATTGGCATGCTTAGTTCATGAACACCCTTGGGGACAGGAAAAATATATGGCTATTTATTTCTGGAGAGTTCAGGACTGAGGAATTCTCGAGTGGATTTACTCACATCGCCAGGACTAGATTTGCCTCATTCACTTAGGCTGAGGGGCAGTAATGCAGAAGGCTTCGTTCCTCCCAGTAGACAATCTCTGCACATTCCACGGCCTTCCGTGGGGAGAACAGAGAGCTTCGGGACCATACTGGGGAGAGCTCCTCTAGGGCTGGCCCAAATGAAACTCAGAAGAGAGAATCGGGGGACGGCTTGAAGAACCACGCAGAGCACAGGGGCTCCTGCGTGGGTTTGTCATTTGGGGTCAAGATGGAGGAAAGGTCGCTGCTGCCTCACGTTCATGAAGACTGGGAACAGAACAGATTGACTGGAAAATAGGTAAGAAAAATAAATCTTAAAAAATAGTAAATCTGAAAATACCAGATACTGGGACTATGTGGAAATGGGTATTTTTAAACACTGTCATTGGCAGTATTACCGCATGGCAACACTGGGGAAGCTGAAGGCATACATATCCCAGACTCAGCCACGCCGCTGCTCGCTGTATCCCCACCCGGGGTTGCTAGCACAGGTGTTCCAGACGACAAGCACAGAGATATTTTCTTTTTACAAAGATATTTCTTGAAGCACTGTTTGTAATAGCACAAAAAGTGAAAACAATCTGTTTCTCCACAAAAGAAAGGACAAAATGAACTCTAACTTGCCCATGGGAGGTGCTCCACACTGCAGTGAAAATGCAGGAACTAAGTCTTCATGTATCAACATGCAGAATGTCCAAAACATTGCGTTAGAAAAGCAGGTTGCAAATATGGTACACACAGTGATTCCTTTTACTTAAAGTCTCAAAACACATTAAAAAATGGTACTGTTCTGTTTAAAAATGCATTTGGGGGGCCCCTGGGTGGCGCCGTCAGCTGAGCATCCAGCTCTCGGTTTCAGCGCAGGTCAGGATCTCAGTGTTGAGATCAAGCCCCATGTAGGGCTCTGAGCTCAGCGAGGAGTCTGCTAAAGTTTCTCTCTCCCTCTGCCCCCCCATGCTTCCTCGCTCTCTTTCATGAATAAATCTTTATTACAATTTTTATTTATTTATTTATTTATCTGACACAGAGAGAGAGTGAGCGCATAAGCAGGGGAAGGGGCAGAGGGAGAGGGAGAAGCAGTCTCCCCGCTGAGCAGGGAGCCCGATGCGGGACTTGATCCCAGCACCCTGAGATCATGACCTGACCCGAAGGCAGATGCTTAACCGACTGAGCCACCCAGGCGCCCCTCAAATGAATAAATAAATCTCTAAAAAATTTAAAAATGATAATTCATTTAGGGGTGCTAGGCTGGCTCAGTTGGTAGAGCATGGAACTCTTGATCTCAGAGTTGTAAATTCGAGCCCCACATTGGGTGTGTGTGTAGGGATTACTTGAAAATAAAATCTTTAACAACAACAACAAAATTCATTTATAATATGTAGCAAATAACAGAAACATACATGGGGGTGATTTTCACCCACCTCAGGGAAGTGGTTACCTCTGAGGAGAGAAGGAAGGAAAAGCCACACGGGGCTTTGGCTATTTTTGTAGAGCTTTATCTCAGAAAAAAAAAAAAAAAAAACTGAAGAAAATAAGGCAAAATATTAGCATCTGTCTAATCTCAGTGTCTGTCTTCAGAAGTCTCTCCATAGTACATTTTATACTTGTGCTGGGCTGAATAATGGCCCCAAGGTGTCCCTCTATGTCCTAATCTGCGGAATCCTTGCATTCTCTACCTCATGTGGTAAAAGAGACTTTGCAAGTATGAGTAAGGATCTTGAAATAGGGAGATTATCCTGAATTATCCTGGGCCCAGTGTGATCACCAGGCCCTTGAAAGAGGGAGCCAGGAGGTCCAGTCAGAAAGAAGAGGTGGGGGGCTCCTGGGTGGCTCAGTAGTTAAGCGTCTGCCTTCCGCTCAGGGCGTGATCCCGGCGTTATGGGATCGAGCCCCACATCAGGCTCCTCGGCTATGAGCCTGCTTCTTCCTCTCCCACCCCCTGCCTGTGTTCCCTCTCTCGCTGGCTGTCTCTATCTCTGTTAAANAAAAAAAAAATCTTTAAAAAAAAAAAAAAAAAAAGAAAGAAGAGGTGGGACTGTGGAGGTAGAGGTCGGAGGGTTGTGTTTTGAAGATGGAAGAAGGGGCCGCTGGCGGAAAAATGCAAACGGCCCCTAAAGGCCAGAAAAGGCTAGAAAATAGATTCTTCCCTGAAGCTCCAGGGGGAAATGAAGCCCTGTCAGCATCATGGTGTTGGACTCTGACCCCCAGAAGTTTAAGAGAATAAATCTGTGTTCATTTAAGCCACTAAGTTCGTGATAACTTGGCATAGCAGCAATGGAAACGAATACAGAAATTTTGGGGGAATGTTTGTAATTCAAAAGTTTGTTTGCTTTTCTTTTATGATGGCAAGTTCGAAGAAGGGTAGTAAAGCGTAAGTCACTTCTTCCTGTTCCTCCTCCTTCAGGAACGCTCCCCATCCCAGCCTCTGTATTTAAGAGACTGGGCTGTGTGCCCATCTCAGGCTCTGGAGTTTCTGGAAGCCTTGGCTGTCAGAACATGTCCAGAGCACTGGGGTGAGCCACATCCCAGGAGAACTTCGGGAGCTGGTTCCTCCCTCCCTGGAAGGTAAAGCTGCCAGAAGCCCACAGACCTTGAGGTGACTACAGAGATGGGCATGAGCACTGCGTGAGGAGCCCTTTCACTGCCTCCTGAAGAGGCTGTGTGGACTGCTGGGGGGCCGGCCAGTGTCAAGGGGCTTTGCCTGGGAGTGGAGCCTCCAGATGGACAGCCAGTCCTCCCCCCAAAGCCAGAGCGCTTCTGCAAGGGGGTGGGCAGCAGCACTGGGCTGACAGGACCCTCTGCCCCTGGACTTGGCCCAGTGCCCTCCCCGGGGTGGCGGCTTCGGCCAGGGGATACAGCTGAGATCTGCCGGGTACAGGTGTGAAGTCTGGCCAAGGAGCCATTTGTCGAAGAAGTTGGCTGGAAGAGAGACTGATAGAAGGGGGGTTAAAGGCATGTAAGGATCCAGGAAGACTTGTTTTCAGGAAAANAGGACATGACACCCCCACCCCCCCCGACTCAGCCTGGTGTGGGAGTGGGGGACAAGGGAGGATCAAGAGGCTTCACTCCATCTGGGTCTCTTGAACTGTTTTACATTAAAGGTATATTCCTGCACTACTTGTGAAATTAAAAATAAACTTAAACATATTAGACCCTATGAACATCACAGTCAGTTGTTCAGGGGAGGGGCAGACAGGTGTAGGACTCACTGAAGGGGTGGGCTGGGGTTTCCGGATTTGACCAAGTGTAGGGGGCACCTCAGGGGGAAACGTTGAGGGAGTAAAGGCACGTGGGACAAGCCTTGAAGGCAGCAGGACCCCCGGCCAGAGCAAGCCCCTGCTGGAGAGGAACGGGCAGCTGAGATGCCCGGCTGTTGGTTCAGGGTCTCTGGGAGGCTTTTTAAAAGCACGGACTCCCCACCCAGCCCCACCCCGATGCTGCGTCAGAAAGCCTGCCAGGGGCTCTGGAGTTCCCATTCGGTTCAAGTTCCCCAAAAGAATCTTTAGTAACCAGGTGACAGTCCACCTCTGTTAAGGGTTCTGCTGGGGACACAGGGTGGGGGGCTGCCATGTGAGGAGTGCTCCAGGCCTCACACAAAGCAGAGCAAAGGTGTTGGCAGGAGCTCTTATAAACAAAAAGTCCGCTAGAATAAACTGGAGGTTCTTTTTTTTTTCTTCAATATTTTCTTTATTTATTTCACACAGAGAGAGCGCAGGAGGGGGAGCAGGGGAAGGCTCGGGCTGAGCAGGGAGCCCAAAGTGGGGTTCCATCCCAGGACCCCAGGATCAGGATGGATGGTGAAGGCAGACACTCAACCGACTGAGCCACCCAGGCACCCCTAAAGTGGAGGCTCTAAGAGCAGCAGCTTTTCATTGGCTGAGTTGTAGCAGCCTCTCATTGGCTGGGGCTGTTTCCGGGCAAGGAGACAATCCTTCCTCCTCGGGGGGGGGGGGCAGTAAAGCATAGGCTTCTTCCCATCGGGAATGCAAGGTACTGTCTCTTCCTGTTGGGGTCTGCCATTGAGGCCTTGGGGAATGGTGGGAGAGCTCCTGGTTCTGCCCCATGGACTCCATTTTATTTATTTCTTTATTTTAATTAATTACGTATTTACTTACTTCCTCATTTATTTTAAGTAATTCCTGCATCCAAAGCGGGGCTTCAACTCCCGACCCCCAAGATCAATAGTTGCACGCTCCACTGACTGAGCCAGCCAGGCGTCCCCAACCGATTCTATTTTAGGTGAGGTTTATTCAGTTTCTCAGGGAAAATCTGCTCTCATGGCCACCGTGAGCATGCAGCTATCCTGCAGCTATGAGGCTCACTGGAGAATCCTGAGCCAGGTTAAGGAGCTCTGTCAACTCACAGAGGATAGTTCAGGTGATTTGACAACTTTTCCATAAAAGGGTATTCTCCAGGTCGATTTTCCTTTCCAAGAGACCTTCACCCTCAAGGCCTGGGACAGCGCCTCACCATGGCAACAGCAGGTAGGTGATGGGGGAGGCACGTGGACCCCCATCTGTTGACACCATCTCCTCCTATCAGGGACTTCTCATCTCAGACATATGGCTCAGTATCATGGCTCTGGTTACCTGTAGCCTCACCTAACCTGCAAGCTTCTTCCCAAAAGCTTCCCTCCTGCTTTTCCATCAACTTCTCTCCACACAGCGTCCTTACCCATCTCCACAGCCTCACTCAACCCAAGGTGCCACACACTCAAACTGAAGGGGAGGACCCTTCCATGGGTCACAGGGCTAGGGAGGGGATGAGTTAACCCTCAGACCCACCCTAGCTCAGAATATTTATTTTCTTGGGGCACCTGGGTAGCGCAGTCATTAGGCGTCTGCCTTCGGCTCAGGGCATGATCCTGGCGTTCCGGGCTCGAGTCCCCACATCGGGCTCCTCCGCTGGGAGCCTGCTTCTTCCTCTCCCACTCCCCTGCTGTGTTCCTTCTCTCGCTGGCTGTCTCTCTGTCACATAAATAAATAAAATCTTTAAAAAAAAAAAGAATATTTATTTTCTTTTCTTTCCTTAGATTTTATTTTTAAGTAATCTCTATACCCAGGGTGGGAACTGAACTCACAACCCCTGAGATCAAGAGTTACATGCTCCACCGAGTGAGCCAGCCAGGCACCCCAGAATATTTATTAACTGCATTTTTTTATTAAGTAATAAAATGCAAAATAACATTCTGGCATAGCGTGCTCAGAACTTAAATAAATAGGGGCGCCTGGGTGGCACAGCGGTTAAGCGTCTGCCTTCGGCTCAGGGCGTGATCCTGGCATTATGGGATCGAGCCCCACATCAGGCTCTTCTGCTATGAGCCTGCTTCTTCCTCTCCCACTCCCCCTGCCTTGTGTTCCCTCTCTCTCTGGCTGCCTCTATCTCTGTCGAATAAATAAATAAAATCTTTAAAAAAAAAAAAAAGAACTTAAATAAATATAATATAAACAGGACAGTTGGGGCACCTGGGCGGCTCAGTCAATTAAGCATCCAAACTTTTTTTTTTTTTAAGATTTTATTTATTTATTTATTTGATAGATGGAGTGCAGGACCGCGAGCATAAGCGGGGGAGCGGCAGGCAGAGGGAGATTCAGGCTCCCTGATAAGCAAGGAGCCTGACGTGGGGCTCCATCCCAGGACCCTGGGATCATGACGTGAGCCAAAGGCAGACGTTTAACCAACTGAGCCACCCAGGCACCCCAAGCATCTAACTCTTGATTTTGGCTCAGGTCTGATCCCAAAGTCGTGGGTCAAGCCTCGAGTAGCGCTCTGCACTCGGCATGGAATCTGCTTAGGATTCTCTCTCCCTCTGCCTTTTCCCCTCCATGTGGATAAGGGGGGACTACTGTATAAAAAGTAAGAATAGAAAGGAATTTTGAGGGAGGGAGAAGACTTAAACTCTGGGAGGAGAGGCTGAGTGTGGCAAGATCCCTATTCCCTGAAGGTAGCTGTTCCAAATTCACACTGGAATTCCTATCAGAAGTTGGAAGAGAGGGAGGGAAGGAAGGGCAAAGGGGAAAAGGGACAAAGGAAGGAAGGCTCTGGATGGCAGGGGAGGGCCTGGCCAGCGCCAGTGTAGAGATCTGAAGATGTCTCTAGGTTGGTCTTGTCTGGTGATGGAGCAGGAGGGAAAAAGCCTGCTGTGGCCAGGAAGACCAGATTATCTCATCCTAAAACCACCACAGTGTCTGAAACATCCAAAGAAGGGGACAGAACCTACACAGCGGGCCGTCCTTGGACTCAAGTGAGGCCACCTCTGCTGTGAGTCAGGCAGTCCAAACACCACATTGCCGAATCAAGGTCAGAGGGGGGAAACCGGGTCAAGGGTGAGTCCTCCGTTTCTCCATCTCTAAGAAGTGAGGGGTGCTGCCCAGACGAGCCTCTTCCTGTTGTTCACTCTACAAAGACTCCAAAGTTGTTTTCCTGTTTACCAAGTTGGAATTTTAAAAATCACTGCGAAGTCAGTAAGCCTGCCTTTCTCCTCAAGCATGGTTTGTCTGTGAATTTTTAAAAATTGTTTTCTGAGTTTTCACATTGTGTTTAGCGTTTTGCATAGCTGAATTTGAAAACAAAGGTCAGAAGCATTCTTTGTAACTTACTATAAAAAGAATAATCTTTGGTGAATACTAAGAAGTTACAGAAATAGACCGTGTGGTCACTGGCTGCTTAAAATGGAAAAGCCAAAGGTTTTCCGGGAGGAAACAAAAGGACGTGAGGAGTCTAGACTCTGACCACTCAGGCGAGTGTGTGTGTGTGTCCCTGAGTGTGACTGGGAGTTTTAGGGGGCTTGCTCGGCACTGTCTACACCCAGTGAGCATTTTGGGGTGTGGGTGAGCAGCTCTTGAGTTGCACGGCTGTTTCTGAATGAAGGCATTTCCCGGTGGGCGTACTTGCATGGGAAGAGCGTGTGCATGGGGCAGCCTGCTTCGTGCAGTCTAGCCTGTGTGGAAACAGTGTGAGTGTGTCATCCCCCCAGTGAGGGTGTGCGTCCCTGGGGCCGGCATTCCGTGTTACCGGGCAACCCAGTGTGTCCGGGTGTGTCACCTTGGCGCTCTCTCCCCTGCTACAGTCTCTGGGCGCAGCCTGCTTGCAGGGTGTCTGGGCTGGGACCATGCCCATGTGATCAAGTCTGTGACAGCCCGTGTCTGGCCTCAGTGAATACATGCACAAAAGCACAAGCAGTGCACAGCTGGGGTTCTCCCGAACTGCTGCCTCTGGAGATGGTGGCCGAAACTAGAAGTTTCCATTTGGCCGTGTGTGTGCAGACCTGTGTCTGAGTGTTGGACTATGGGAGGCTCAAGTAGGACCCTGCTTACAGCTGAGGGTTTAAAGGAACTGGCCCCTCCAGGAGCGGTTGTCCCTCTCTGCCCCCACCCCCCGCCCTGGACCTTGGGCATTGGGGGAATTTTGCAACAGTGATGGCACCTGACAGACCCTTTTTCACTGTCCTTGCAGGAATCTTTTTAACTCAATGTTTGGAACCAGCCCAAAGTCTCTCAGTACCATGGGCAGTGATCCCTCTAGACAAAAATGAAATGTCTGCAAAAGTAACAAGGCAGAACTATGAGTGCCTAAAACTGGTTCTGAAAGGAATTTTTCAGAAAGGAAAAAAAAAGGAATTTAAAAATATTTTGAACAAAGAAAGCGACATCTTTGAAATAATCAAAGAACTTTCTAGGTTGATTTCTTTAGAGTTCTGTTCTATTTTGATTCTCAAGAGACCTATTTTAATATTAAGGAGGTGAAAAAACGGGTTCAGAAAAGGAGATGATTTGCTCAAGGCTCACAGGGAGGTGGAGATGAGAGTTGGGACTAGAACCTGATCCTGAGGGTACTCCCCCCCACCCCCGGGTTTTCCCAGCCCGTTTCTGTTTCTGTTTACATCTTTGTGTCTCTGGGTGTGTCCCCCTCTGGCTGGTGCCCAAGCAGGCTCTAGGTGTGTCCCATCTCTGAACAGCTCGGCTGGCCAGCAGGGTGTTTCTCCACTGCAGGGAAATTCCGGGGGGCAGAGTCTGCCTCAGCTGCGGTGAGACATTATTTCCTTGGGAGGAAACCAGCTCTAAGCAGCCAGGAAAGAAACAGTTTCCATTCTGAGAGGGAGGAGATGAGGGAGGCAGGAGGTGGGAGGGAGGGGGAAGGGAGAGGGGAGGGAGGAGGGAAAAGGGAGGGAGGGAGGAGGGACAAAGAAGGGAGGGAGGAGGGAGAAGGGGGGGTAGGAGGGACAAAGCCACCCCAGGGCCCACAGGCCCTGGGCTCCCTGAAGCCTCCAGACATGGGTTTAAATTTAGACCTTCTATTCTGGTTCTCGAAGCCCGGCCTCGCCCTGAAGCCCTACAGCTGGCCAGTTTCCCCAGCACAACTGCTCCTGCAGACAAGTAAGCTCTTCTCCTGGAGGGGGCAGGCCCTGGCCTCACAAGTGTCTTCTGACTGCGGAAGAGAGATCAAAGCCAGAAACCCACCACCCTGACTCACATGCGGGACCTGGGGCCCCCTGTTGGCTCACCCCCCTAACTCCACTGCCAGACACCATCAGGGAGGGTCAGCCACGTGTGCACCTGCAATGGGAACTGACTCAGTCCCCATTCGCTGGCTAGTGGAAACTCCGGCAAGAGAAGGACTGATTTCTGGCCCTGGGAACATTCAGGTGAAACAGTAACAAAACATAATCCTAATTCCTCGGAAACCACGTCATTCTGGTCTGTGCTCAGCTGTCCCTTCTCTGACCATCTACACCAGCCTCTGCCTCCTCCTCTCTGCCTCTCACCTGCTTCGTTTTCTTCTGGTGCACACTGTCATCTCATGATGCCATGTACTGCTCTGTCTCCCAGGTTCCTCGCCAGAATGAAAGATCCGGGAGAGCGGGGACTGGGTTTACTCACTGCCCTATCCCCGGTGCCTAGAGAAGTTGGCTGTATTGACTGCACACTTTCTATGTGCCAGGCTCGGTAGTAAGCGCTTTAAATGCATTCACTAATCTCATCCTCACTATAATCCTGTGAGGGGTTTTACCCAGGAGGAGAATGAATCGCAGAGAAGTTGAGAATATTGCCCAAGGACATAGGATTTGACCCTGTCAGTCCACGCTCCTAAACACGCCGGCCCTAGATCACTGGAGCGCCGTGCCCCTTTCCCCCAGCCTTGTGCAGCCTCTGCTGGGGAGCCCCCGCTCTCGTTCTACTCTTGCCGAGCTCCCTGTGCCAGCCTCAGGAATGCTGAGCCAAGGCCCTAGTCCCTGCAGCCCACCCAACCAGCCTGGGGGAAAAGAGGGGCATTCATACTGAGGGGATCCAGAATCTCTCGTTGTGAGGAGCTGTTTTTCCTGAACGCTCTGGATCTAAAAGCAAAACCTCCCAAAAGAATGCCAGCTGTCAAAAATCCCCTCCCCAGGAGTTGTGCAACCAAGGAAGATGGACTCTTCACTGGAGAGAAATCTGCATTGGTATCAAAAAGTCACATAAAACAAAAACAAAACAAAAACAAACAAAAAAAGAAATCACATAAACAGATGTGGTCACAAGACTACCATACCTTCTATTTTCCTAAGGGCCCATTTATCTTCCCTAAAAGCCACTTGTTCTTCTGTAAATGCCCTTCTCCCCCTCCCCTTCCCCTATTAGGATGGTATGAAAGCCCCCAATTCTAACCACCTCCTTGAATCACATTTTTCTGTGAACTCACATGCATGTATGTGAATAAAAAAAATCTGTCTTTTCTTTTGCAAATCCATACTTTGCCAGTTTAATTTGCATGTTCCCAAGAACTGGTTTTCTTTCAAGACAATGCTGAGTTTGATCTGGAAGGAGACACACTGGTGGTGCCATTTTTCAGCTAGAAGGGTATTCGCTCGCCCTGACCGTTCGTTGACAGTCAGGATGGTTTTATGTTAATTTTTCTTCCACCTGGTCACTGTACATCCGAGGACTCTGTAACCTCTGCGACCTAGTTTCTTTCACACAAAGCTAACAGATACTGGAACCTGCTCCCTCAGTCTCATCAACACGCTTCCTGCTGAAAGGCCTGCCGGGAAGAGCCACTGCCCCCCAGCTGAGGGTCGGCTGGCCTTAGAGGCAAAGTGGGCACTTACTCGGGGGAATTCTCCATGGTCTGAAAGGCAACCCTTAGTTCTCTGGGCCAGAGAGGATCCCTTGTGGCAAGACTGACTCACAGTAATCAAACTCATCAAGCACTGATGTAAAAACCAGAATGCTATCTTCCTATTTTGCAGAGACGCCTTCCAGGCCCACAAGATGCTTGCATTGGCAGGTCTGAACAGTCTCTCTCCTGCTGTGTGAGTCTGGCACGAAACCATACTACACTGAGAAGACTTCTAGGTGGGCCTGGGATCTTGGATGTATTTCAGTGGCCCAAAGCGATGAAAGGGTCAGATGTCCATGAGAAGAAGCCCCCTGCCGGATATGTGGTTTGTTAGGAAAAAGCACCTGTTTCTCAGCTTTTTAAAGCTGATTTGGAAAGTGACATGTAAACACCCATAAACTTGGAGCTGCTCTCAGTGCGGGGAGAGGACAAGCCCATCTACTCAGCTCACCCCCAGGGAGCTCTGGGGAGCACTGAGGCCTCTGAGCATTTTTCTGAGGTGTCCCTAGCCGGTGGCTGATGGCCTGCCTGACATATCTGGTGAGAGATAATGAAGAGGAGAGCTGGTTGGTTGCCAGAGATTTCCATATTAGGAGAGAGACATTTATTATAAAGAGCTCCACGGTCGGCTTGGGAAGACAAGGTTAACCTCTGGATAGAGATCTTGGCACCCTAACACCTAGATGTGGGGACACCACAAAGACTTCCACCCAAAGAGCACCCCACCTCTGACCCCCGCCCCAAATTTACCATGTAGTCATTTTTGGAGTTAAGGTATGATAGTCCTGTGAGGCCCCTTTTGAAATGCAGATCCACCTAAAAAGGAATACTGAACTATTTAACCCAGGATCCTTGGACTTTTGTAGGTGGGTAAATGAATTCTAGAACTACCCTGAAATTTCTGCCTCTGTCTGGGTACTCCGGTTTCTATGGAAAGACATTCTTTTTCAACAAACTGCTGGGAAATGACCAGAGAAATAAAAAGGAAAGAACCAGGAGGAAACTATTTATATGTAGATAGAAGCAATTTCCAAGACAATATTGTTCAATAAAAAAGCCAGGTGCAGACCAGGGGCCTAACATCTTACAATTTAAATAAGAAAAGGCAGGGTTCCAGCGTACGTGCATTTTGGCCTTAGATGTGGTGAGCAGCTCTGGAAGGGAAGAGCGGCCAGGGGACCGGGAAGGAGAGAAGCTTCTCACCACCTTCTCCTCAAACTTTTGACTATTGGCCCAGGTGCCCGAAGAGCAATTGATGTTTAAGAATTCATTCGGCCTGATAATAAGCTGCAGATGCTCCTGCCGCTAGCTCCCAGACCCGGTTCTGGGCTGTACTGCTCACCGGCTCCCCGGGCCTCATCGCGGGCCAGGTAGCACCGCACATGCGCAGTGCAAGAACACAGGGCCTCAAGGACCCTGGCAAAGGAGCAAGTGCCGAGTGGGAGCGGCACAGAGGGTCCTCCCGCAAGACTTGGGGCACAGTCTGCATCTTCGCTTGTAATGCCCAGAAGGACTAGAAGGACCACAAGCATCTAACCAAAGCCACCGAGATAGGGAAATGAAGGACCCCATAAAAAATGTGCTTTGTGGGGCGCCTGGGTGGCTCAATCGGTTAAGGTCAGGTCATGATCCCAGGGTCCTGGGATGAGTCCCTCATCAGGCTCCTTGCTCTTTGGGGAGGCTGCTTCTCCCTCTCCCTCTGCCTGCCACTCCCCCTGCTTGTGTGCTCTCTCACTCGCGCTCTGTCAAATAAATAAAATCTTTTCCTAAAACTCTGCTTTGTGCTCTTTTAACTGCCTCCATTCTTGATAGGACTTGCACCCCCCCCCAACACACACACATGCCCCCTGATGCAAACAGTTTGTGTCCTCCTTACAAAGGGCAAGGAGTTAATGATTTCTCTAGAATAGTAACATCTAAGGACCAGGTGAGAATGACTGGAGGAAGCCATCCTAGGAGTAGTCCAGACCATCAGTGAGACATCTCAACGCCAAGACCCCCTGGCTCCAAGGAAGAACACCTAGGCCCTTTGAACACCTGAGAAGACCTATACACGAGAGCACCTCCTCGATAACAATCCCAGACCGTGACCGTGACCGTAGACGGGACTCTCTCTTTCCCTTTCTGAGTCTCCCAGACGCTCTGCACCTGCACCCTCTCTCTCTGCCTGAAGTAACCTCGCCCGATGGCCTCTCGGCTGGTCCTGCCGGACCCCCTCTGGGACCCCAGACCTGGCCTGCCGGCATCACCACTAGGGTGCCACGTGGGCCAACCCCAGCAGGTGGCAGCGTGTAGCCGGCCTGCTGAGGGACGGTGCCAGCCGCGCTCCACACACAGGTGTGGGGACTGGATGCCCAGAGAGAGGACTGGCAGGGTGACTCCGAGGGCAGGAGGCACGGTGGGCAAGACGAAGCAGTTCCTTCATCTTTTCTGTTCCATAGACCACTCTGGAATCTGGTGAGGCCTTTGGACCCTTCTCAGGGTGAGATTTTTGTTTGTTTGTTTTTAAGTAATCTCTACATCCAACATGGGGCTCGAACTCATAACCCAGAGATCACGAGTCACATGCTCCACCCACTGAGCCAGCCAGGTACCCCCAGAGTAAGATTTTTAAATGCATAAAGTAAAATACCCAGCATCACAAAGGAAGCCAATTATATTGGAATACAATACGGTGGCGGGCCTGACACGAGGACTATGAGTTTGAAGTCCTCATGAGCATAGATGAGACTCAATGTCGGCCACAACAGCCGTGTGATATAAAAAGAGTGGTGACTCCCACTCGGGACAAAGTCCCAGGAACCGCCCGTACTACTGAACGGTGATGTCTACACACACAATTGAAGGAAATGCTAGATTTCAGTGAAAGATTAGCGAAAATAGACATGTACGTTTTTCCCGTCCAAGGGCATGGACTCCCAGAACCTTAAACACAGGCTAAGAAATGGAGCAGTGAAGGTTTGAAGGAGCACCGAGTGGGGAAGAAAAGGTGGATTTCTAGCCCATCTCTCCAAACCAGTGTGTACTTCTGCCATTCAAAGCGAGTGTTGGAAACAAACACAAAACCAAAAGTGAGTATCAGAAACCCAAAAGGCGGGGCGCCTGGGTGGCGCAGCGGTTAAGCGTCTGCCTTCGGCTCAGGGCGTGATCTCGGCGTTATGGGAGAGCCCCACATCAGGCTCTTTGGCTATGAGCCTGCTTCTTCCTCTCCCACTCCCCCTGCTTGTGTTCCCTCTCTCGCTGGCTGTCTCTATCTCTGTCGAATAAATAAATAAAATCTTTAAAAAAAAAAAAAAGAAAAGAAACCAAAAGGCATAGCAGGGGCAGGGGAAAGCCAAGGGAGGCTTGGGAGTGGTCTGGCTTCTGCCAGGACACTCTGCCCCAGCTGGAAGCAGGTATGAGTTGACAGGAGTGGAACTCCACCCAACACCTCCACGCCCTCTGGTGACAAATGAAAATCGGGCCTGGCCGGGAAGACCGGCCAGGGCTCCTCTCCCTCTCATTTCTCCATCAGCCCTGAAATGCCTCCCCAGTTCTCTCCCAGGGAGACCATGCTGAGTACCTGGAAGTCAAGAACCCCCCCCCAGGAGCCTCCTCCCTTCAGAAAGTAGTTCACTTCACCTCGATAATGGCCAACAGGGAGGAAATTGGGGGAAGCCCCTTCCTCTGCTAATGCTTCAAGATACTCTGAGTCTTATTAAAAAAAGAACACAGAGGAGCCTGGGTGGCTCAGTCGGTTGGGTGTCCGACTCTGACTTTTGATTTCAGCTCAGGTCATGATCTCAGGGTCATGAAATCAAGCCCCATATCAGGCTCCACACTGAGCATGGAGCCTGCTTAGGATTCTGCCTCTCCCTCTACCCCTCCCCACTGCTTGGGCTCACTCTCTCTCACGTTCTCTCTTTCTCTCAAATAAATAAAATCTTCAAAAAAAAAAAAAAAAAAAAGCACCTGTCTCTGACTGAGCCAGCCAGGCCCCCCAACGACCACTGGGAATTTTCTTTACACACCGATGAGGTAATCTGTCACATGGGCCCTCTGCATCCCCCCCAAAGGAACAGGAGGCAATCCACCTAATAAGACCCCCTGCCCCTCCCCGGAAGGGAAGGTGACCTTGCCTGAAGCAATCCTTTCTTCTCTTTTGCTAATAACTTCCTTGCCCCACCCTCCTTCCTATAAAAACCTTGCATTTTGTACAACTCTTGGAGGTACCCCTCGACTTGCTGGATAGGATACTGCCCAGTTCATACGTTGCTGAATAAAGCCAATTAGATCTTCCAGTTTATTCAGTCGGGTTTTTGTTCTTTAACAGTCTGAACTTTGAAAAACAGGGCAGCCAGATGCTCTGAAGTGCTAGAGGCCAGGACACAAGCACTAGGGTCTAGGTGCCGACCTGCAGCAATCTCCTACCTGGGGTGTCCCTACACGTCGTCGACAGGACACTGCTGAGCACTGGGATGAAAAAGAACAAGAACAAGAACCGACCATCCACAGCCCTCCCCCATCACCTGGGCTTTTCATAAAGGGGTCTAGGGTCTACAAATATTCTGAAGTCCAAGAAAAGATCTGGAAGATTTCCACCCCATCACTCCTTTTTCCCTTTTTTAAGATTTCATTTATTTACTCATTTGTCAGAGAGAGAGCACAAGCAAGGGGAGTGGCAGGCAGAGGGAGAAGCAGGTCCCTGATGAGCAAGGAGCACGATGTGGGACTTGATCCCAGGACACAGGGATCATGACCTGAGCTGAAGGCAGACACTTAACCCACTGAGTCACCCAGGAATCCCCACTCCTTTTTCCTCATCCCACTCTGGGTAGGGATTTAACATACTGGGGCACCTGGGTGGCTCAGTCAGGTGGGCATCTGCCTTCAACTCAGGTTGTGATCCTGGGGTCCTAGGATCGAGCCCTGCATCAGGCTCCCTGCTCAGGGGGAGTCTGGTTCTCCCTCTCCCTCTGCTGCTCTCCCTGCTTGTGCTCTCTCTCTCTGTCGATAACTAACTAAAGTCTTTTATTTATTTATTTATTTATTTATTTAGGAATTTAACATAGCTAGGCTTCTCTCCCGGATGTCTCTACTCAACTGATGGGTCCCCTCCCCTGCATCTTCCTCCACCCGTGAGCTCGTATGTATAATAATGAAATCAATGGCCAGCACTCACCGATACATTATGTGCATTCCATCATTTAATCCTCCTAGGAACCCAAGGAGGTATGTGCTATTACCCCATTCTACACAATCTAGAAAACATCAACTAAGTTCACCAAGCTCCACAGTGGAACAGGCAGGACAGGATGGGTAGGGCAGGCGGAGCTGCACATGGAAGTTGTCCCCATCCCAAGGAGGAAAGGACACATGAGTGGGGTGCGGGGTGTCCTGAGTGCAGACTTGGGAACCAGGCTGCTTGGGTTCACACCCCAGCTTAGCTGATCACTAATTGGGAGACCTCAGACAAGCATCTCCACCTCTCTGTATCTGTTTCCTCCTCTGTAGAATGGGGATAGTAACAGTACTTCATGGGTTGGCTCTGAGGATTAATGAGTTACACATAGAGATTTTTAAAAATTTACTTATTTGAGAGAGAGAGAGAGGGATAGAGCACATGTGCGAAGCACAGGGAGGGGTAGAGGGAGAGAGAAACCCAAGCAGACTCCGTGCTGAGCACAGAACCTAACATGGGGCTCGATCCCACAACCTGAGTTCACCACCTGAGCTGAATCCAAGAGTCAGATGCTTAACTGACTGTGCCACCCAAACCCACTCACCTTCCAAAGAGCTAGCCAACTTCCATCCAGTATCACTGTGTCCTAGCCTGTCTGCATTCGTTAGTGGTCATATTCTGTACATGTAATAAATTTTTATACCCTATAAAAAAAAAAAGGAAGTGCAAAAGGCTGAGAAAGAGATTAAGGTGGAAAGATTACAGGAAGGGTGTGTGTGTTTGTATGTGCGTGTGTGTTTGTGGGTGTAGTGTTTTTAAATGCAAAGAAAGAGATCTGCAAGGATACAAAGTGAACTGCTAAGGGTACCTTGGGGGTAGCAGGAGCAGGGGGAGATGAGACACAGCCTTCTGCATTTTATTTGTAGAGGCAACAGCATTTTTCAAAATAATTTAATGACAAGCATGTACTACCACTGGACTTTAAAAAAAAATGATCAAGGAAGTCTTTTTCAAATAATTTCTTTTTTTTTCAAATACTAGTTGGCCCACTGAACATGGGCTGAAAATGGGTTTATAATTAACACAGGAAAAGTTTTCCTTAAACTTTAGCTGCAGGGCTTGAAATTTACAACAGAGCAACAGAAAGGTGATGTTCTCAGTGGGATCTTCAGTTAAGATTCCCCTTGTCATGCCCACAGCCCGCCCTTCCACCAGTGTTTTACCGACGACTGAAAGAGGTGTTGCCTTGCTGAGGAACTGCCTGTGAATGGACGTGATGCTGGAATTTCTGGAGACTCCTTCCCCAGGGTCTTGCCAAAGGAATTTATGCATTTTCTGGTAAGGGCTGGACCAGCTGCTTGCCAACCCAGAATTGCTGAGATTCCAAATTTGGGGTAATCTTCCCTCCAACAGGCCGCACTTTGAGCGCTTCAGAGCAGTGGTTCTGGGGTGGGGCCCAAGACTCTGCATTTCGAATCAACTCCCTGGCCCACAGCCTCACTTGAATAGGGAGGGTCTAGAGTACTTGACCTAGAGACCCTTTAACCTCCTGAACTTACTCCTTTGGATCCACAGCCTGTCGGTGTCTGTTAAAATTTGGTTGCCGGGGCGCCTGGGCAGCTCAGTCAGTTAAAAGTCTGCCTTCGCTCAGGTCATGATCCCTGGGTCCTGGGATCTAGTCCCGCATAGGGCTCCCAGCTTAGTGGGGACCCTGCTTCTCCCTCTGCCCGCCGCTCCTCTGCTTGTGCTCTGACAAATAAATAAATAGAAACTTAAAAAAAAAATGTGGTTGCCGCACAATGCCTGGCGCCACACGTCTGAGCTTGACCTCCGCATGCCCTGTTCTCGATGAACACCGGTGTCATTGTGTTGGGAGACAACTTCATCATGACACTAGTATCAGCTTCCCAGAGTGAGCCTTCGCATCCCACACCAAGCCCCACAGAGTGGCCAGGTGGGGAACGGGGGTGGAGCACAGCCCTCCCTCCCCACGCTTCCCTTCCCTGAAGTGTCCTAGCTGCCTAGGCAAGCATACATTTCTCAACCTGCCCATGAAACCAGTTTCCCCAGATCCTTGCAAGATGGTAACTACCTATTGGGTGTGCCTCCCCTATCCACTTGTGGAACAAAAACCATCTGTCAAGAATAGAAAAGTGGGAATAAATGTTGTTGAATGTACATGAGGAATTCTATTCTACTTTTTTGTATGTTGAAAATTCATTATCATTTCTTCAAAATTTAGCGCCTGGGTGGCTCAGTGGTTAAGCATCCAACTCTCGGTTTTGGCTTGGGTCGTGATCTCAGGGTCGTGTGATCAAGCCCTCCCATCAGGCTCCAAGATCAGCTGAGTCTGCTTAGGACTCTCTCTCCCTCTCCCTCTGCCCGCACACTCGCACCCCCACACTCACACACACTCTCTCTAATTAATTAAATAGAAACAAGACAGTTTCTTCTCTGGGGTGCCTGGCTGGCTCAGTCAGTAGAGCATGAAACTTCATTTCAGGGTTGTAAGATCAAGCCCCATGTTGGGTGTAGCAATTACTTAAAAAAATAAAATACAATCTTAAAAAATAAATAAATAAAGCAGTTTGTTCTCAAAGTAGATGACCTTAGAAGTACATATAGGAAAAAGTCCCTTGGTTCGTTATCACTAAAAACAAATTTGAAAGTCTGAACAACTACAAAATCCTAAATGCCTGTGTGAGGGCAGAATAATTTTCCATCTTCCCTTCTAAGTTCTTTGGCTAGTCTAATAATTAAATTAACATAAGACAGATAACAGGAAATAAAAGCAAATTTAATTTTGTACGTATAGGAGCTCCATAAAAATATGAGACCCAAAAATATGAGACCCAAAAATATGAGACCCAATATGAGACCCAGGCCATTGAGGTTCACATGCCATCCTGAACTGAGCAAAGAGATGGGGCTGGGGGCTTCAAAGGGGAGGAGGGCAATTTCCAGGAAGATGAGAAGAGCAGATGTTTCCCAGGCAGATGTTGGCCCTCGGCGCTGCCCTGTGGGTAAGTCTTTCAGATTAAAAAAAAAAAAAATTATCTCTGGTAATAACTTTCTTTCTGGGCCAGGGTCCCCATCTAAGTTTCTTTTAGGCAATTAAGGAAGAGGTAAAAGCTTTCCTTGAGTTTGCTGAGACTTGATTGCCTTCAGATCAAAATAATCTACATGCCAAAGTGGCAATTTTGGGGTAGCATATTCTGTTCCCTTCAATCCCATTTTTGAAACTTTCCCAAGAAACCTCATAGTTCATAAGTTGAGTTGGTAAATCGCCCTATCTCACTGAACCGGTCTCTTAGTCCAGAGAATAGGCCAGTTCAATTAAACAGTTGTGTCTTGTGTCTCATTTTAGGAGGTGAAAATGCAGGTGGACTCCCAAAGTTAGGTCTATTGTGCAAGCAGTCAGATATTTAATAAGAGGCATTTCTACGGAAACAAAAGAAAAACAATGGTTAATGATTGGAGAAGATTATACTCCCAGTTTCTGAGTTCTGAAGGCATCCAGTTGAGAAGATTTCTAGATATCTGGCTCCAAACTTCTTCAGATGGAGTGAGAAAGGGCAGTGGCAACCTGATAGATTTCTGGTTGGCAGTCTGAATGTCTCTGCTGATCTTTCTGAGTGCCATGAAGGCATAAAGATCGTCTGTACATGAGCTGTGGTGGTGATTTCTTTGAAGTTTATATCAAGTTGTCCAGCTTTAGCTTGCTTGTACGGCTTTGGGGAAAGAACAGTTTCAGTTCTCAATGATTCCAAGTCAGAAGGGTCAAAAAAGTAGAAGATTATGTAGGGTGCTTGGCTGGCTCAGTTGGTAGAGAGTGAGACTCTTGATCTTGGGGCCAAGGGTTCGAGCTCCCTGTCAGGTGTAGAGATTACTTAAAAATAAAATCTTAAAAAAAAAAGTAGAAAAATTATTCCTCAATTCCTCATGTACATTAACAGTCAGAAAACTGGAAATGTTAGTTTGAATAGCTGTAGCCTAATACTAGGGGAAACTAGAATTCAGGACCCAGGACAGTTTACAGGTAGAAACAAAACCTGAAAGACAATTAGCAGGGCTAAAATCTGATATCCACAAGGGTGTACTATAGTTTCCATTGAAACATTTTCTTTCTAGAGTCACACCCATTTCTACCAAAGACAACCACAGTAATTTGTTTGCAAATTAAGTCCAGTTTGAATAACTTGGCCCTATTATTTACTTAAGTACAGCCAAGAATAATGATTGACCATATAGGCTCTCTCTTCTTTGCTGGAACTTTTTTCTTTTCTTTTCTTTTCTTTCCTTTCCTTTCCTTTTCTTTCTTTCTTTCTTTTTCTTCTTAAGATTTTATTTATTTATTTGAGATAGAGAATAAGCACGGGGTAGGGGCAGAGGGAGAGGGAGAAGCAGACTCCTTGCTGAGCAGGGAGCCCAAACTGGGGCTCAATCCCAGGACCCTGGGATCATGACCTGAGCAGAAGGCAGATGCCCAACCAACTGAGCCACCCAGGTGCCCCAGCTGGAACTTTTCATAAGGAATCACATATTGGACTTTTAAAAGCTTCTCAAGGCTAAGAAGCCACCATCAAACTTTGCCTGCAATATATATAGATTTGGGCAAATTCTTCTTTTCCTGAGGTCCCCAAAGTATCCTTTCCCACTACCCCTGCTTGTATTCCCTCTCTCGCTGGCTGTCTCTCTCTCTGTCAAATGAATAAATAAAACCTTTAAAAAAAAAAAAAAAAGAAAGAAAAAAAAAAAGAAAGTGACCTTCTTTACTTACCTGGTTAAACCCCTGTAAGCCAGGTACAAGGCCAATTTTTCCAAGGGCCTTTGTTGGCTCTATAAAGTCAACATTAGCTCCTTAAAGCCATTTGATTATATCTGAATCGATGCATTTTATTCCCAAATATGACATTCCAGTGAAAGCCTTGGTAATATATCCAATGTTTCCAATTATGCCTGTTACAAGGAGAATAGATTCTTACTGAACTCAAGCAAATAAACATACTGTCATAAAGAATATTCGCTAAGTTTCCCAATTCTGGAAGGATCAGGCAGGGAGAAAAAGTAGATGTTTCAACTTTGTTTACAAAGGTACACTTTACCAAATTGCTGTAAGTCATAGTTAACTTAAGAAAAAAGAGAAAAAAGTTTCCTTAAATCTGGAAAAACAAGACATTAAAGAACCAGCAATATTTCAAATAGAAAGTCATAAAAAATTATAATCATCCTCCTCAGTTCACTCAGTCCCATGCTAATTTTTGTTCTGCTTGAATTCAGTTTTTCCATTAGGTCTAGAAATTCTTACCCAGTTCAGTCTTATGATCTTAAAGTTAATCAGAAACCTATCTTTGTCTAAGTCCTTTCCATGAATTTCCTTGAAGATGAAGCACTTTTGCAAGAACACTTTTGCAAAAGCATCAGAATAAAACAGGAACTCTCTGTAAATGACAAAGGTATACAAATGACCATGGTTAAAGATCTAATGAGAGGGGCGCCTGGGTGACTCAGTGGTTGGGCATCTGCCTTCCACCCAGGTCATGATCCTGGCTGGGGTCCTGGGATCAAGCCCTGCACGGGCTCCCTGCTCAGTAGGGAGTCTGCTGCTCCTTCTCCCTCTGCTCCTCCCCACCTCATGCTCCCTCTCTTGCTCTCTCACTCTCTCTCTAATAAATAAATGAAATATATTTTTTTAAAGGTAAAGAAAAACCTTTTACAATCTCTTATGATCAAGAGCAGACCAATAAATAGTTCAGGAAAACTTTTCAGTAAATAAAAGAAAACTAAATTCATTTTACGTAAGTACACTATTGACATTAAAGTTTATTTTTAAAACCCTTATAATAATAATTCAATTTTAGCCAGCTTGATTACCCAAGGTAAAATTCTCTCTCCTCTTCTCTTTCTCTCTCTCTTCCCAACTTTCTATACCATTTTGTCCTTTATTCCTCTTTCCCATTCTGAAATAACCAGTTTTACTTTAGGACAAATTTACTTTTTTTTCCCTTGACAAAATGCATCTTCCTGTCTCATACCTCTTTTTTTTTTTTTTTAAGATTTTATTCATTTATTGAACAGAGAGAGAGACAGAGAGAGAAGGAACACAAGCAGGGGGAGTGGAAGACGGAGAAGCAGGCCTCCCACTAAGCAGGGAGCCCAATGCGGGGCTCAATCCCAGGATCCTGAGATCATGACCTGAGCCAAAGGTAGATGCTTAACAACTGAGCCACCCAGGTGCCCCTCATACCTTTTCTTACCAAAACCACATCTTACTTTCCTTGCATAGAGAGTTATTTCCCTTATTATTTCTCGTAGTTTTTTTTTTTAAAGATTTTATTTATTTTTGAGAGAGAGAGAGAGAGAGAGAGGATGAGCAGAGGGAGAGGGAGAAGCAGACTCCCCCCTGAACAGGGAGACCCATACAGGGCTCAATCCCAGGATCATGACCTAAGCTGAAGGCAGATGCTTAAGCAACTGAGCCACCCAGGAGCCCCCGTAGTTTCTTTTTCTTTTCTTTTTTCTTTTTTTTTTTTAAGATTTTTTAAATTTTTAAATCATATCTACACCCAATGCGGGGCTCAAACTCATGACTCCAAGATCAAGAGTCTCACGCTCCACCAACTGTACCAGTCAGGCACCCCTATTTCTCATAGCTTTAGTGTCATTTATTGGAATTCTTAATAACTAGAAACATGAATTTCTAGTGAAAACTAAGATGTAAATTGTTATACTAGCATTTAGACTGGCAAATTTATAAATACATTTCATAATTTCATAATTATTTCATAATTATTTCATATTTCATAATTTCATAATTTCATTTCATAATTTCTGTACTTTTATAGTACAGTTTTCCAATGTAGTACAAACACATCCAAATATCTTTTAGTTTCTCTGTAATAAGAAGCAAAATGGAGATAAACCCGTGTTCAGTAATTAATGTTTTAAGATTTTACCTTACTTGGAAATGATCTAGATATTCAATTAATTTCCGTCATTTAATTTAGTAAAACTCTAATGGTGGAAGTTATCAAGTGATTTTGGAAGGTTTGGGTTTTTTTAAGACTTATTTACTTATTTTAGAGAGAGAGCACAAGAAGGAGGGGCAGAGGGTGAGGGAGAGAGAATCTCAGGCAGACTCTGCACTGAGTCCAGTGCAGGGCTTGACCTCACCACCTGAGCTAAAACCAAGTGTTGGACGCTCAACCAACTGTGCCACCCAAATGTCCCTGATTTTGGAAGGTATTTTTAAGTATACACACCATAGAACCTAATTATGGCTGAAAAGTTCACCTAAAAGTTCTTATTCCAATTACATCTATCTCAGTTACTGGTTCCCAACGATTATGCTTAGACTACTCACAAGAACTTTGTGAGACGTTAGATAGAGTCAGCCACCCTCCCAAGCTATTTTTTTCGCTGACAAATTTTGTAACAGAGAAAGCTTGAATTTTTTTGACTAGTAAACCTAGGTAGAATAAAAGCTGTATGTCTGCATTATATTTAATTATGAAGATGTGTCTATTTTTTTTTAAGACTTATTTATTTGAAAGAGAGAGAGAGAGCATGATCAAGGAGAGGGGCAGAAGGAGAGGGAGAGAGAGAATCTCAAGCAGACTCCCTGCTTAGCCCAGAGCTGGATCCCAGGGCCCTGAGATCATGACCTGAGCCAAAATCAAACGTTGGCCGCTCAAACTGACTGAGCCACCCCAGTGCCCCTGAAGACGTGTCTATTTTAATTAAACCAATCAATTTATTTTTTTTTTTAAGATTTTATTTGTTTATTTGACAGAGATAGAGACAGCCAGCGAGAGAGGGAACACAAGCAGGGGGAGTGGGAAAGGAAGAAGCAGGCTCGCAGCGGAGGAGCCTGACGTGGGGCTCGATCCCATAACACCGGGATCACGCCCTGAGCCGAAGGCAGACGCTTAACCGCTGTGCCACCCAGGCGCCCCTAAACCAATCAATTTAAACTAGCTTCAGTTACTGAATATTTTCCCAGATCATGTGAACTTAAAAAACATTTGAATTTGTTTCTATTATATTTCTGAGGGTTTAGGAACACTTAGTTCATATAAGTGCTTATTTTAAACAAATTGAATAGATCTCTTTTGCAAATTAATATTGGCAATACCATCAGGAAGTAGAAAAATATCACACATCTGCAACATACAAATATAGACACACACACACAGACAAATACAGAGACAGTACAGCTTTCATTCTAAAATTTTAGCCATGAGTCAGGTATGATAATTACAAAACTCACTGGTTAATGAAAGAACAGTTAGATCCAAATTTTGTTTTGGCTGTTGAAATAAGTTCACCTGTTCATATGGGTAAAGCTTTTTTCTTTAATTTTTTTTTTTTAAGTAATCTCTTCATCCAACATGGGGCTCAAACTCACAACCCCAAGATCAAGAATCGCATATTCTACTAACCGAGCCAGCAGGTGCCATGGCTAAGGCTTTTAACTAATATTTGTGAAGAGGACATTTAAGACATTTCATTAGCCTAATTTACAAATAGTTCCTTTTTTATCCTTTTGATAGGAAACCTCTCTGGAACACCTGGCTGGCTCAGTTGGTAGAGCATGTGACTCTTGATCTTGGGGTCATGAGTTTGAGCTCCGTGTTAAATGTAGAGCTTAAAAAATAAAAATCTTAAAAACAAAACAAAACAGGGGTGCCTGGGTGGCACAGCAGTTAAGCATCTGCCTTCGGCTCAGGGCGTGATCCCGGCGTTATGGGATCGAGCCCCACATCAGGCTCCTCCGCTATGAGCCTGCTTCTTCCTCTCCCACTCCCCCTGCTTGTGTTCCCTCTCTCGCTGGCTGTCTCTGTCTCCGTCAAATAAATAAATAAAATCTTTAAAAACAAAACAAAAACCCAAAAACCTCTCTCTAAAGTTTGCATTTCAAAAAACTGGTTATCAGGTCCTAGAGAAGATGGAATAGAAAATCTATACCACATAGGCATAGCGAAAATATCCAAGTTTTCTCCAAGAAGTTTGGAGTATATTTCCCTCTTACCAAAGGTCTAGAGAAATTATTTAAATTTTCCTTCCTTTTTTTTTTTTAAGGTTTTATTTATTTATTTGAGAGAGAGAGAGCATGAGAGAGAGAGAGATCAAGAGCAGGGCGAAGGGGTAGAGGAAGAAGCAAACCCCCCACTGAGCAGGGAGCCCCATGCAGGACTCCAACCCAGGACTTCAGGATCATGACCTGAGCCAAAGGCTGACGCTTAACTGACTGAGCCATCCAGGTACCCAGTTTTCCTTCTTTTTCTTAAGTGGAGGACAATTCTGTCTCCAATATCACAATCTTTTATAATATCTGCAAGCATTTTGAGATGAATAGGAGACCTTTGGGGGATGGTAATGATAGGTGGACTTTGAATTGTTTCTAGAGCTGCATTTCTGGTTTTACAAAGATTTGTAAGAAAAGGACAGTTNTTTTTTTTTTTTTTTTTTTTTTTTAGATTTTTATTTATTTCAGAGAGAGAAAGTCCCCACCAGTGGGGGGAGGGTCAGAGGGAGAAGCAGACTCCCCACTGAGCAGGGAGCCTGATGCAATGCAGAACTTGATTGCAAGACCCTGAGATCATGACCTGAGCCAAAGGAAAGACCCTTAACCAACTGAGCCACCAGGCGCCCCAGGACAGTCACTTTTAATTTCTCAAAGAATTGGGATGAAGCCTAAATGATATTGACGTGCTGATCCACCCAACTACATTATCTTAAATTTGCTTTTTATCAGAGAGATGTCCAACTAAGATGGCAATTGAAAGATTTCTGTGTTCTAGAGCGCCAGGGTTTAACGCAATATGCCTTTGTAAAGTCTGTATAAAGTACTTTACCAAAGGCTTTCTTTCTGTGTGCACAATTCAACCTCTGGCCAATTCACCTTAGGGGTAAAAACCTTTACTGTTGCTTCTGTCAGTCCCTGAACGTCATTTATAGGAGCTCCTAGGAGAAATTCTGGTCATTTGTTTACTCCAAGAGGGGGAGGTTTTCTTCAGGGAGCCAACTGGCTTGTCTGTTAACTACGGTATAATCACAGGTGGAAAGAACACCCCTTAGCAGCTAATCAAGGTCCCCGTGAGTGGGGTTTTGAATGGCAAGTAATCTTTCTAACTCTTTTTTAAATTTAGTAGGATATTCCGGAAGTGGAGGGAGAAGGATTTTATCATTTAGAAGTTCTGCAGCTGTCTCTGTTTGCATGCATTCTTTGTGGTCAGGATCCAGGATATTTCCACAAAAGACACTGCATAGGAAGATCTAAGGCTGGCAGAGCCAGATTACAGAGCCCTGGAGAGTAGGAAAAGTTGTAAGAAAGAGCAAAGTGAGCCCTATATCCTGCCTCCCCTCCCCACTCCCCCACTCCCATTCTTCTGCTAAATTCACTTCCTGGCCCTCAGCATTTCCATAGGTAACCAATACCCTGGGCCTAGAGATCAAGTCAGAACGCTCTCTGTAAATCTCAAAGGAAAGGGAAGCTAAAACAAGCAGATGGGGCAAGTTTTTTGAGAAGGGGAATTTACGTTGAATGTGGACTTTAATTTTTGTTCTAAGTCTAATTTCTGTTCTTTCATCTCACTAAGGGAGTCCCTGAGGCTAGCCATTATTTTTCCTTGGTGTCCTTTTTTTTTTTTTTTTTTTAAGTTTATTCGACAGAGATAGAGACAGCCAAAGAGAGAGGGAACACAAGCAGGGGGAGTGGGAGAGGAAGAAGCAGGCTCATAGCGGAGGAGCCTGATGTGGGGCTCGATCCCATAACGCCGGGATCACGCCCTGAGCCGAAGGCAGATGCTTAACTGCCGTGCCACCCAGGCACCCCTTGGTGTCCTCTTTTTAACTGTTTTTTCCATAAGAAAAAAAAATTGTTTTTTCCATAGGTGCCAATAAGACAATTGTTAGATGAGAGCTCTCTCAAATTTTCCCTTTCAAATACAGCCAATTAAGAGGATCCATTATCTGGCCATTGACAAATAGGATCTTATGAGATCTCAATAGTGACTCAAACCAGTTAAATCTTTTTATGGTTTAACCAGGGATGCAAGAGGCATCCTAAAAGAGGGTGCAGAGGATTCAATCCTCACAAGATCCAAGAAAGTTCACTCCCATAATTAGCCTAAGAAAGCAAAGACCTTCAGTGTCACAGGCAGTAAGAACGGTGCAGTAGAAATGGTGGCTCTGGTCTCCCACGAGAATGTGAGACACCTCCAGTCACAGACCTGCCATCTGTGACACCAGTCAGGAGCTACTGGTATGGGACTTCACCATCCCCATCCCCAACAAGGTACACTTATGGACCGGAACTCCTCAAGACAAGCTCCCCTGAGAGCTGGCTCAGTCAGACAAACCCAGGGCTGCTTTTCAGCTCTGGAACCTATTCGGCTGTATGCCAAGGCGTGCTGGTACATGCATCTTCCAGTGAGAATATTCTCCCTGGTCACAAAGCCAAGCTCTCGAGACATGGAACAGGACGAAAGGAAAAAGCTCATAGGGGCTATGATTCTCCTTCTCATGACAAAGGACACAGAAGACAGAGACCAAAGGAAACAATACCTCTGAGAGAAAAGGGATCCACAGATGCAAGAGCAGTCATGCCACATCTTCACCAGAGTCGCCATACTCAAGGAAATACTTCACGCAAAGACTGTCTCCCGCTAAGCTGAAGTTAGGAAAAGCAAAGAGGACTCTCACCACGCTCGCTTCCCCTGGATCCTCCAAGTGGAGATCCAGGAGACTGATCTGGTAAGAATTCTTACCTTCTGCGGCTCTCTCAGCGGCAGCAGCCCAGGAGGGAGCAGAGTGTCCAGCCAGTGAAGGTCCCTTTGCAGGTCGCCAAACTGTTGGGGTGGGACATTTTTCCTTCTTTCTTTCTAGTTCTTTGGCTGCTCAAATACTTCAATTGACATAAAACAGATTAATAGGAGAAAAATAAATTTTATTTTGTACGTACGGGGGCGGGGCTTGAGGGGCATCAAAATATGAGACCCAAAGGCAGTCAGGCCATTGAGGCTCACATGCCATCCTGAACTGAGCAAAGAGATGGGGCTGGGGACTTCAAAGGGGAGGAGGGCAATTTGCTGGAAGATGAGAAGAGCAGATATTTGCTAAGCAGATGTTGGCCCTGCCATGTGGGTAAGTCTTTCAGATTAAAAAAAAAAAAACAAGTTATCTCTGGTAATAACTCTCTGGGCCAGGCTCCCCATCAAAATTCTTTTAGACAATTAAGGGAGAGGTAATTGAGTCAGCTGAGACTTGACTGCCTTCAGGTCAAAATAATCTACGTGCCAAAGTGGCACATTTTGGGGTGGCATATTTGGTTCCCCTTCACCAAAAAAAAGGTATAGAACCTGCTATCTTCATTTCCTCTTATAATCAGACCTGGTTGTAATCCCAAGTTTTATAAGTAGCCATGTAGCCATTTGGAAGATTCTGGAATAAAGGGCAATGTGCTAATCAGTGGGGAGTTCTGCATCTGCCAGCCTATTTTTCTTCATAGGAACAACTGGACTTTAATATCAGGAACTTTTCTAAGCCCTTTCAATGTATAAACTCATTTAATTCATCAACCCTATGAGAATTACTACTGTTATCCCCATTTATGAGAGGAAAATGAGGCACAAAGAAAGTGATTTGCCCAGTCACACAGCCAGTGAGGGGAGAGCTCAGGCAGCTGAAATGCCATACAAAGCACAGTGCTTCTCACACTGAGACCGGGCATCGAAGGCACTTGCTTGCATCACAGATATACACACCGTCCTCTCAACAATCTTGTGACTGATAGCCACACAAGGAATATTATTCAGCCATGAAAAGGAATGGGGGTACAGATACATGCTACAACTTTAGTGAACTTAAAAACATTATGCTAAATGAAAGAAGCCAGATACAATGAGCACACATTTTGGATTCTGATTATGAAAAGTCCAGAATAGGCAAATACATAGAGACAGAAAGCAGATTAGTTGGGGGGGGGGGTCTGGCAGAAGGGGGAGATGATGAATGACTGTTAATGAGTCTAGGGTTTCTTTCTGGGGTGATGAAGTGCTCTGGAATTTGTGTGGATGGTTGCTCAACTTTGTGAATATGTTTTAAAACTACTGAATTATATACTTTAAAAATATTTTTTTATTAAGTAAACTCTACACCCAATGTGGGGCTTGAACTCATGACCCTAAGATCAAGAGTTGCATGCTCTACTGACTGAGCCAGGCAGGTGCCCCTGAGTTATATATTTTATTTTTTAAAAAAGGTTTTATTTATTTATTCATTTGACAGAGAGAGAGAAGGAGGGAGTACGAGAAGGGGAAGCAGCAGGCAGAGGGAGAGAGAGAAGCAGGCTCCCCAGTGAGCAGAGAGCCCGACGTGAGGCTTGATCCCAGGACCGTGGGATTATGACCTGAGCCAAAGGCAGATGCTTAACCGACTGAGCCACCCAGGGGCCCCCTGACTTATATATTTTAAAGGGGTAAATTTTACAGTATGTGAGTTATGTGTAAAACAAAACAAAACAAAACAAAAACAAAAAAAAATGGTCTAATGAGAACATTTAACAATTTAGTAAACCAAAACTGGAGAAGAGTAGTAGAATATACCACCCTCAAATATGCCACATTGGCATAAAGATTATTTTGAGTGGAAGGCAATTAAGAAACCAATACAAGAAAAACTCTGGCCCTCCTCTTACTTGCCTAAAAGCAAGACAGGGGCGCCTGGGTGGCACAGCGGTTAAGCGTCTGCCTTCGGCTCAGGGCGTGATCCGGCGTTATGGGATCGAGCCCCACATCAGGCTCCTCTTCTATGAGCCTGCTTCTTCCTCTCCCACTCCCCCTGCTTGTGTTCCCTCTCTCGCTAGCTGTCTCTATCTCTGTCAAATAAATAAATAAAATCTTTAAAAAAAATAAAAATAAAAAAAAAAAAATAAAAGCAAGACATAACTTTGCAGAGGTGTCCCTACTCCCGGCTATACCGGGAAGGAGAGAAGTTAATCACCAGAGAAAACTCCAGACCCTTATCAGCCTGGAGATGGCACCAGAGGAACCCACATGACAAAACTTGTCTACCATTACTCCCCCCCCCATACATACCTTCCCACAATTTCCCACCCTAGAAACTCAAAGTCATTTTCCTTTGTCACTTCTCTAAAAATGTATTGTTCTTTTATTAATATGCAATAATACGCCCAAGTTCTAACCACTCCTTTGAGTTACTCATCACTGGCTGCTCCCTTGTGTATGTGTGATGCACTTTTTAATAAACTTGTTTATTTTTCTCTTGGTAATCTGTCTTTGGTAGTCTAATTTACAGGGCATCGAAGGGCTCTTGCCAGAGAATTTAAGATGGGTAGAGGAAAGACATTGTTTTTCTTCTATACTCCTACAGAAATCCCCATGGTCTGGCTTTTTTTCTGTGTCTCAGCTCCTATCTCTCCCACCCTTTAGCTCCCATGGCCTTTGTGGACTTACTCAGTTGTTCAAGTTTAATGTATCTCTTCCCTCTTCAGAGTCTAAGAGAAGGCTAGGCCCAGGTGAGGCATCACTGCATCCAGGAAGCCTTCCTGTCTTCTGCCTAAGGCAGGGCCGTTGCCACCTTGTGTAGCACCCACCATCTTACACTCACCACCATGGTCATTTGCTCAGGGTCTGGCTTCCTCAATAAACTCTCGGCTCCATGAAAGCAGGGATGGGTTGTTTTGTTCACTATTCTATCCCCTGCCACCAGCACCAAAACAGAGGAAGCACTTACACATCCACTGACCAGAGAACACAGGGCCCAGACATAGAGAACACAGTGGGTTTCAGAGAGTCCTGCTGCTTTGAGAGGGCAGGGCTCCTTCCCTTGCAGGGTCCCAACTGACATCAAGACCCATCCTTCTGGACCTTTCAAAGATAGGAGGGGTACCTTACATGGGTCCATGTCACATATGCCCTTTTATTATTTACTCAGATAATACATCAAGCAAGCACCTAACTTGTTTCTGAAGTGAATTTTCAAACTTCTTGATTTAAAGTTTTGAGCAGTCTTTTTTTTTTATCATTTTCTTTTTTTTCTTTTTCAAGATTCTACTTATTTGTCAGAGAAAGCACAAGTAGGGGGAGCAGCAGGCAGAGCAGGCAGAGAGAGAAGCAGGCTCCCCGCTGAGCAAGGAGCCTGATGCAGGACTCCATCCCAGGATCCTGGGATCATGACCTGAGCAGACGGCATCCGCTTAACTGACTGAGCCACCCAGGAGTCCCGTATCATTTTATTTTCATCATGATAAAGGTACTCTTTAATCCCCATCCCCT
>NC_048219.1:191474990-191601997 GCF_002007445.2 Ailuropoda melanoleuca
ATCTCTATATTGTTAAAGTTTTTAAGACATAAAAAGACAAACAGAAACATAATAAATCCCATGGAAGCTGAGGACTTGGGAGACTGAGGGTGCAAGGCCTCAATTTGGATGAGGCATCTATTTCGCTATTAATTGATGAACTTGGCCCAGACTTCTAGCCCTAAATCTCAGGAGCTTCCACTGTAAGGGAGGAGTTATGCTGGCCCTGCCCTGTCTTAAACTGACCCAACTCTCATCAGTGAAAATACCTTTCTCATAGGCCTAAATAGGCTTGGGCAATTAAAATAAGGCAATTATTACCGGAGAAACTGCTACAGTAGGAAAAAAAAGAGGAATAAGAAGGCTTTTCCTCCTGACTCCCAAAAATGATCATGAGTCAGGTGACTTCTCCAAGATCACTAGAGGCCTACATTCTAGAGTTGGGGTGCTTTTCAGGCATCACCTAGTGAGGTCTCCTGGACCTCGAAGGGTCCTGCTGCCCCAAGGACAGCTGGGAAGCGGCACTCCCAAGGACCCCTCGGAGGCTCTGAACCTTTTCTATTTGCCAAACCAGAGCTGTTAATCAAGATGCCATAGGCCGCATGTAACTTGAACCAAACTTATCTTTAAGATTTTGAGACAGAGCGTGAGCATGAAGGGTGGGGAGGTGGAGATGAGCAAAGGGAGAAGCAGCAGGCAGGGAGCCCCACGCGGGGCTTGATCCCAGGGCACTAGGATTATGACCTCAGCAGAAGGCAGCCGCTTAACCAACTGAGCCACCCAGCCACCCCTAAACCAAACTTAAGACAGAGAAAAATACTGGCGGGAACCAGGCCAGTTTATTAAATAGTGGTTGTCTTGGAAGGTGGGTTTACTACTTTTCCTATTTTCCTTTAAGTGCTTTTGTGTATTTAACCTCTGTGCTTATTTCTCCATCTGTACCTGGTTAGGAAAATTATAGCACTTAAAACAGGGTCTGGTATGTAACTATTCAGTGAGCGATCCTGACTTCTTTCGAAATTTTCTGCTAAGAACATGTATTGTTTGTACTATGAAAAATACCTTTGTTAAGGTTGTATTATTGTTTTTTAACAAACATCCCTTAAGAGAAAAAAATTTACCTTTTCTGCATCAGTGTTCTCACTCCTTCCCAACCCACATTCCTAACCTGAAGTAGAAAGTTTCAAACTATTGTAATTTGCGGAGGTATCTATCTTTTCTTTTTTACATCACATTCCAAACTATGAAGATTTACATAGACCACCAGCTCCCGCGGTAAAGCGCGCAGACCCAGGAAAGAATTTTGCAGAGAGAAGGCCTCGAGGTTTCCCCGCGGCGAGTCGCACCCCAACCCACCGGGAGAGAAGCACCCAGTTCCGCCATTAGGGCGCGAGAGGGAAAATGGAGACGCCCGGCCCTCTTCGCGGAGGCCGGGAGCTCGGCGCCTGCGCGCTGCGCGCCCGCTCGGCCCCATCTCGGCTGGCGAGGGGGTTGCGAAGGTTGAGGAAGGGCGAGGGGAGGGGAAGGAGCGCCGCACAACGCCCCACCCGGCGCCCGAGCGCACTGTTCCGGCGAGCCCAGCTCCGGCCCCGGGAGTCCGCTCCAGGCCGCTCCGGACCACTAGCCGCTCCGAAAGTGCGGTCCGCGCTCCGTGCTTTCCCTCCAGCCCTTTGTGTCCCGGCGCGCGCCGGAGGGAACGCGGGAACGCGCGCAGTGCCGTGCGCCTGCGTGAGGGGGCGGGACGGCGCGCCCTGTCGGGAGTCGGGAGTGGGCGCTGCTCCTGGACACGCCGTCCCGCCCCGCCCCCAGCCGCCATTTCGTGCTCCGTCGCGCAGGGCCTCCGCATGATGGACGCCCGGAAGCCGGGACAACAAAGGCCCGAGCGCAAGGGCTGTTCGGCTTGCTCCTTTTTCCGCTGCTCGTGGGGCGAAGATGGCGCCCAGACGCGGAAGCTGTGCTCTAGTATGGGGAGAAATGGGTTCCTCTACCTCTTACGAGTGGGCCCGCGAGCTGGCCCGGGGGGGAAGGGGTTGGCATCCACGGCCTCGTGTGTGCACAACCTTGGGGTGTGCATCTTGCCGTGTGTGCGCAATCTCGGGATAGTGCATTCGTCCCAGTATGCCCAAACTTGTGTTTGCACCATCCGACATGCACGAACGGGTGGGTTTCCACGTTGTCCTGTGAGCATCATCTCGAGGATGCTTCCACCCGAGTATGCGCACATTTGTGTTTGCACCGACTGGCTACCTACACAGGTCCGTGTGTGCACGGACTCGTGTTTACACGAACCCGAGATGTGCACAGCTGCGTGGATTCATGAATCTGGTGTATGAACCAACCCATGTTTGCCCTGGGGTGTGTTTACCCTCCCGTGCAAGCTCAACCTCCCGCAGTCTAGAGCACCCGTGAAAACTATCACGTTTCTGACCTGCTTGGGATTCTTCTCCCCTTAACTGAGTTTACATGCAAAGCATAACCACCTGCCTGCTACTCTATGCTGTTCTTAACCTTTTTTCTATTCTTTCCTCCCAGTTCATTGCGTTCCTGTCGTGGCCTCCACTTTGCAATGGGGTCAGTCAGTGACAGTGACGGGCAGCCGGTGAGAGAAACAAAGAAATGGGCAGTAAAGGGCAACACGAAGGGAAGGAGGTCCCTGCCGCGCAAGATTAAGAAAAACTTCCTGGAGGAAGACATGAACCAAGACCAGGGCCTGGCTACAGAGGGAATCAGGGGAATCAGTTTCTCCTCAGGCCTGGGAACTTTGATCTAGGGGGCATTTAACAGGAGATGCCACCAAAGTCATATTTGAGAGAATGGAGTTGAAGCAGAAGAGGCCTATTTGTGGGGCACAGGGGACAACAGAATGGGGGAAGAGGCTCAGCAGGGAAGTGGCCTCCCCAGGGAGGGAATGGGGTAGAAAAGCAGGATGGGGGACTGTGGTCTCCCCAACTGTTTGCACTTCCTGCTGTTTCTAGCTCGTCTGTGTTGAGCACACCCCTCTCCCCAGCTCTGGGGAGACTCAGGCCCCAGCTCTGACCTGGCTGGGTGCCTGGGCAAGCACCTTTGTCCGTGGAGATGGAGGGAGATAACTGCCTTCGGAATACTGCAGGCACAGAGTATCCAGTACACGTGGGATGTTAGCATTTGTGCCGACTGACTTTAAAAGTTTCGTAGTCCCGCCCTCTGTGTCCTGTTACCAAAAAACCACCTCTTGGTGTGCCTTTCATATAGTTATGAATATTTTCTTGTTATGCTCGCTATTCCTAGGTACATTTTAAAGGCATAAAAGTACATCACCTCTGGGGCACTTGGGTGCCTCAGTCAGTTAAGTGTTTCTGCCTTTGGCTCAGGTCATGATCTCAGAGTCCTCGGATAGAACCCCACATGGTGCTCCCTGCTCAATGGGGAGCCTGCTTCTCTCTCTCCCTCTGCCCCACAACCCTCCCACCCACTCGTGCTCCTTCTCTCTCTCAAATAAATAATAAATCTTAAAAAAAAAAAAGTACATCACGTGATCTCTAACGTATCTCTCCACATTCCCATTGAGAACCCCTCTACAACAACCTCAAAACGTTATCATTGTACCCTTATTTGAATGTGTCTCATTATGGAGAATGGGCCACTTCATAGGACAGCCTTTTTGGTGAAACATGTTATATTTACCTTTATGAGGCCCAGATCTTTGCAATCTGAAATGAAGACTCTTTATTCTACCACCCAAGAGATACTTTCTGAGCATATGCTGTGTTAGGTTTGTGTTAAGGCTAGGCATATAGCAGTGAAGGGGAGCAAAATATACTACCCCAAAATATGCCTCTTTAGCATACTGATTATTTTAGGCTGGCTATTTTTCGGAAACAGACACAGGTGAAGCTATGAAAACTGAGAAGTTACCCTTTTGTAAGAGACATTTACATTTATAAGGGAAATCTCCATTTGTAGGGGTGTCTCCCTCACTGTACCAGGAAGGGGAGGATGATTCCTAAATCTCTGGAAACTCTTATCAATGGAAAAGACAACAATTTAAATCTACACAACAAACTTACACTTGTTTACTGTGCTTTGCTGGTAACCTTGCGTAATTGGCTCCCTACCCCCAGCGTCTTTTGTCTTTAACTGAAAATGATATTTAAGGCAATGGCTTTGGCCATTTTGGAGACTTAAGTTACTCATGTATACTTTTGTTCGTTTTTCTCTTCTTAACCTGTCTTGTATCAATTTAATTATTAGGCCAGCCAAAGAACCTAGAAGGGAGGAAGGGAAAACTTCAGGACCCCTGCAACAGCCAGACATAGTTCCTGCCTCTAGGAGGTCAGATCCAAATCGCAGGATGCCAGGGTTCAAGAGCAAATAGCTTCTTCACACCTGATATGATGCTGAAAGTCTATATAGTGTGGATGACAGCCCGCTGGGCTGTCCCTATGCATCCTGAATTAAAACTCTAAGGAGGGGATGCCTGGCTGGCTCTGTTGGTAGAGCACAAGACTCTTGATCTCTGGGTTGTAGGTTCGAGCCCCACGTTGGGTGCAGAGATTACTTAAAAATAAAATATCGTGGGGGGGGGACTCTAGGGAGCTGTGGAAGTGTGGACTGGATGGGTGCACAACCACCCGCCCCCACAGGGAGTGACCTTGTCAAACCCAGCCTCCCTCTCCCACATGCTGTCCACAGTTGTCCCAGTCCTGGGCATGGTCCACAGTCCTTGCTACTGGGGGTGGGGAGAACTGAGAGCATGATCAGGAGCACCAAGCACTTCATTTAGAAAGAACCATGAGGGGCCTTCCTCAGAAGGGGGCTTTGGGCTTGGAGGACCCCCTGGGTTTGCCTTTTGGGGGGGCATCTTGCTGAGCCCTCTTGGCAGCCACTTCTGGGCAGCCCTGCCTGCCTGGGAGGTGGGGCCTTGGGGATAAATGGTCGTTGTACCAGTGTCACTCAGGCAAGGTTGACACACCACCACTTTAATCTACCAGCAGGGCCGCAGGCTGGAACCTTCTAGGAAACCAAGCCTGAGATGTGATCTCAATCAAATCTGTGTAACCTGGAAGTAGGTGAGGTGGTCCCACGCCCTCTCCTCTGAACAGGCAGGTTGTACTGGATCACTGTTCTGCGTTTCACACTTTTCCCAAAACCAAGCATCTGGATGATACCGTTCTCCCCAAACGGCCCTTTCTTGTCGTATGCTCCAGATTCCAGCTCCCTGGCCTCCCAGCCCCTGAGCAGAGGGCCAGAACTGCCCCCTCTGAATGCTGTGCTGGGTGTGGAGTCAGTGCCCAGGAAACACCTGGTGGGGAATTTCTCTAGCTCCCAAGAGTAAACCACAGAGACCTAGAAGGCACCACCCTTGGGCAGCTTCTTACCTCCAAGGGTCACATTTAAGAGAGGAGGGGTCCTTGGAGAAATGAGACCGTTTGCAGGAGAATAAACGCCACCTTGTGCCTGCCGACTTCCTGCAGAGGTCTGTGGGTTTGTGCGGGGACTGTGTAAATAATTAAATGGAAAACTCCAGAAGGGAGGCTGTCCACGTGAGCTTGACCTTGCCTGCCAGCAAGCCGGTTATAAAATGTTTCCCCTCTAAGGAGTGACTGGGAGTCAGGATGCCTCGGTCACCATGCAGAGAAATAAGACATTGCTCTGGACTCCCCGGAGAGGGACAGCTGGCCTGAGTGTGCCAACTTCGAAAGGGCGGGAGGTATTTCTTCAGGGACACCAGCCCTCCAGGCCACCCCCGCGGCCCAGGTCTCAGACTCCAGGGTCTGAGATGGCAAAGCCAGGGTCCCGGTGGCCCCCCAGACGTGTCAGGCCTGCCCCCGCCCCCCGCACAGGGTAGCCCGGGTCCCTGTTGTCGGCCGGCGCTGGGGCGGAAGAAGGCTTCCGGCCGCGCCCACCCGGCCAGGCAGGGCGACCCCCTCGGGCCGCAGGGCCGCCCTCCTGCTCCGCCTCCCCTGCCCGCGGGCGGCTTCCTCCCGCCGGCGCCCGCCCCTGCCCTGCCCGTCCGGGAGACGGCGGGCGGGGAGGCAGGGAGGGAGGCGGGAGCGAGCGGGCCGCTGCCCAGAGGCCGCGCCGCCCAGGCGCAAACATTTCCTTATGTGGTGGCTCCACGGGGCCAGGGCGGCGCCCGGGGGGCTGCTGGGGACGGCGGACATGCCCGGGGCCTCGCGGCCACCCTGGCTCTCGGGCCGCTGCCGCGCGCGGGAACCGCGGCCTCATCTGGTGGACGAGACCAAGAGGGAAGGCCCCCTGCCCTGTTTGTCCCCCGGAGCGTGTCCGTCGTTCCCCTAGAAGGAAGTGGTCACTGCTTGTGGGCCATACCCTCTCTCCCCGAGTTCCCCTGCGTTTGTGGGAAGGTGGCCCTGGGCCGTGACGTTCAGGCCGAGACCTCTCAGGTCTGAAGGGGCCAGGGGTGGGCTGCCTGGCGGGCTGCTGGGTCCCCTCGCCGGGCCACCACCCGGGCCCCTCCCTGGCCCCTCCGCACAATGCAGCACCCTCATTCGCCTTGGGAGCTATATTTGGCCATGGAGGGATAACAGGGTGACTCATGGGAGGGATGGCCCAGGGGTGGGAAGTGGAGGAGCTGCTTCACTGGAGATGTCACGGCTTTCTGTTCCAAGCGGGCTCCAGGCTCTAGCCCTCCAAGAGAGCTTGGCATCGAAACTTGGGGCCCACGGGCTGCCTTCCTGCTTTAAGGGCAGGTCTCCAGAGCCTGATTAGTGCGCCCCCGGCTCTGATACGCCCCCACTCGAGCTTTTGAGGTGTCTGCTCTGACCCCCTGAACTGTCCTGGATTCTCAGGCCAGTATCCCTGCCAATTACAACCTTTGAGCAAACTTTAACATCAGGTAGGGCAGGTTCCCTATGGGATATTTTTTAAGTGGGGCTTTTAGCAAGAAGTTTGCTACCCTAGTGAATCTCTAATTGGTCTAATTTCAGAGAGTATAATTTGAGGCTGCATCTGAGAGGTAATCCTGGTCTGGGAGGCCTTTGCATGCAGCACCCCCTCCACCAGGCTGAAGGAGAAGAAACTCTGCTTGGCTCCCAGCCCTCCCCACCAGCTTCCCCGAGACTCCCATTCCTCCTCCTGCAGCCCCTAGATTCCTGGCTCCCTGGGGTCTGTCCTTGAGTCATGGGGAACTCATGCCCAAGCTGCCTTCCCGTGCCCTGCCCTTACTACCCAACACCAGAAAATCATTTCCAGCCTCAGAGTCCCCCTCAGCCCTAGCCCACTCACCCATCCTTGTTCAGAGGGACAGAAGGATTCCAGCCGCCCCCCTCGTTCAAAAACCACTCTTCTATAAAATATAAGATTCCAGAAACTGAAGTAAAGAATCCTGTCAAGGGCGCCTGGCTGGCTTGGTCGGTAGAGTGTGCAACTCTTGATATCAGAGTTGTAAGTTTGAGTCCCACATTGGGTGTAGAGATTACTTAAAAATAAAATCTTGAGAAAAAAAAAAGATAAGAAAAGAAAGAATGAATCCTGTGAGGAAGAGCACAATGATCATCCTTGCCCAGTGCGCTGAAACAGTACGTCAGTGGATAGACTGTTGGGTTTTAAGATTCTCTTTTCACACTGGGGAGAGGCCCCAAAGAATCTGGAGGAGGAAGATGGGGAAATGGACGCTCAAAAGCAGGAGACACTCTGTAATCCATACACTAATAAAGTGGCCAAATCTTCGAGTAAGAAGGGGTCACAGTGGTCCTCTCTCTCACTGCAACAACCTTAAACTGCCTATTTATTTGCCAGAGAGAGCGAGAGAGAAAGCGCGCACGCACACAAGCAGGGAAAGCAGCAGGCAGAGGGAGAAGCAGGCTCCCTGCTGAGCAGGGGGCCATGCGGGACTTGATCCCAGGACCCCGGGATCATGACCTGAGCCGAAGGCAGACACTTAACCGACCGAGCCACCCAGGCGCCCAGGTGTGTTCTGTCTCATATAGAATTGAAATCTGCTTTTTTTAACGTCCATCTCCATGGTCCTTGTTTGTCTGTCCACGCATTCTGTGATGGCAGGGTCCCAGGCTCCCAGGAGCCATGTTCAGTGAATGTGTCCTCGGAATGAACAATGAAATAACAATGAATGTTCACCCAAGTGTCATCCACTCTGGGATAAGCCACACCAGCTTCTCCCACCATTCCACATATGACACTGTTTCTAGAACACTCCTCGTTCTTCCCACTCAGCTCCACATCCAGGTTCTAAGCAGTAGCATGTTCTGTGCTACCTGACCCTGCGAGACCTTGTTAGTGCCCCCTGCGGCTGCATCTCTCTCAAAGGCTGGTCCTTTGTGTGGCACAGCTGGAACTTTATTGTATTTTTTAAAAAATATTTATTTTATAGAGTGAGGGTGTGAGCTCGTGAGCATGAGCTGGAGGGGGTGAAGGAGAGGGAAAGAGAATCTCAAGCCGACTCCACGCTGAGCACAGAGCCCAACCGATGTGGGGCTCAATCCCGTGACCCTGAGATCATGACCTGAGCCAAAACCAAGAGTCTGGCCAAAACCAACTGAGCCACCCAGGCACCCCCACAGCTGGAACTTTAACTTTCACAATTTTACCAAAGAGGAGGGCTCCTTGTTGCATATGACAATAGTGTCATGGCCTGGGATGGGCCCTTGATGCCAACTGGCATCCCAGGAGGTTGGGCTGGGTGATGGGTAGAGATCCTGATTGTGGGCAAAGAAGATGCAGAATATGCCCTTTGCTCAGCAAGCAAATCTGGCTTTAGGGGCTCTCACCAAGACCCCCAACTAAGACCAGTCATCGGGAGGTCCCTGACCATGGTTGTTGGAGCCCCATAAGGCCCCAGGGCTCCCAGATTCTGTGGCTCGGCTTTGCCCTCCCACAAAGCTGCCTAGGTGCAGGGTAGCGGTTACCACATGGCTGTGGGTTAATCCGTGTTTGATGGCTGACTCCTGGATGCCCTGCAGTCAGGGAGACATCCTAGGCAGTGTCCACTTTGGACACCTGTGCCTCCCCATCCCCTTTGCAGTTTGGGGCCAGGGCAAACTCACACCTCTTGCCATCAGTTTGTGGATCTGATGAGGGGTGGTGAGAGGAGGCTGTGGCCCTGAGGCTGCCTCCCATGGACTGGAAGTCTAGCTGGGATCAGGCCTGGCCTCAAGTTGCGGACCAAAGGCCAGTAGAAGGTGAAGTCCACCAAGTACACCCAGGAAGGACCGGGGGCCTCTGGCCAGAGAGGTGTTCCTCTCCTGGAGGGACTTTATGCTACACAGAGTGTCCACTCTCCGAAATGACCCACAGGCATCATTCCAGGTGGTCGTGTGCTCCATGGGGTGGTGCAGTGGTGGGAGCTCTGGCAGGGCCAGGCCAGTGGGGGGAGGGGCAGGAGGTGGGGGAGGGTCCTTGCTCCTGCTTTATCCCATGGCAGGATCATCGTGACGGAGAGGAAACCCCAGAAACCAACAAGGTCAGTGTGGGGCGGGGGGCGAAAGAAGATAGCATTCCCCCGAGTCTGAGAAGGAAAGGAAAGCGCAAGAGAGCCCGTGGGATGGTGCTTCTCCTGGTCCTTGGGTGCTACGGGCTCTCAGCTCTGTCCTGGCAGAGGCCAGTAGGGCACTGGCTTGGCTGGCCTAGCTCCAGGAGGACACCAGCTTGGCCCCTCTACTGCAGAGCTCACTGGGTGGCCCAGGTGTGCCAAGAAGAGCAGGACCCACACGCAGACCCCACCCTCACAGTCCTTGCCCTCCACCCGGCTCCAGCACACACCTTCACTCTGTCCCCACTGTCCCCACTGTGCTGGCTCTGAGTAGGGGCAAGTGCCTCCCTCCCTGCTCCCTGACAGGCAGGCTCAGGTCCTGCCCCAGGCCTTAGAGAGCCTGAGAGGGCCTCCTGAATGCCCTTGTGGTCTGTCTAAGGGTCTGAGGCAGGCTTCATGTGTAGGGAAAGAGGCCTGGGTGGGTTCTCAGGGGCAGGGGTGAACTCCCGCTCTCACCCGAGCTGGCTGCATGACCTTGGGCCGCTCACTGTGCTCCTTGGCCCTCAGTCCTCAAATCCCAGCTTCGCTAGCCAATGTGTAATTGTTCTGATTCTCAGAGAATAGACCATATGAGCCTTTCCTAAGTGGGAAGGAGCAGCGAGGAGAAGGTCAAGGCCAGAGCCTGGGTGTAAAATGCAAATGAGAACTCAAATATGTAAATCAGTCAACATTTGTTCCTTCTCTTCAGGCCCATGAGACCCGGATGCTCCCCAGAGTGCTTGTGGCCTGACCTTTGGGTGTCCTCACAGAGAGGAGCAGGCTGGGCACCTGTGAGGGCACCGTGGCATTCACGTGCTGGGGATAGGGCCCTGGCTGGAAGCCAGGCTTCCTCTGCCTGAGCCAGGGCCCTTGGTCCTCTGTCCAATGGAAGGCACAGCTTTCTGCCCCTCTGCGATGATCACTGGTCCCACAGACTATTGGTGGCATCTACCTTTCCCCGGGGCTCGGGAAGGAATGTCTTTCAGTCTGGGGCTGAGTTGGCCCTGTGGGTCTGGTGGCTGATATGGGAAAGACCTCTGAGGAGCCGACTGGCCACCCACTATAACTGGGACAGTTGTGGCTCTGGCCAGGGGTCTCTGTAGGTCAGGCCCCTGAGGCTCTTTCTTGTATGAAATAGCTTGGGGTAAGAGGGTACCGAATTTGGGACCCTGCCGCAAAGGATGGCACTCAAATGATGCTGATGAGGGTGACACCAGCATGGGGGGAGGGGAGGCTGTTCTCTGAGGCTGCTGGCCAGCAGGCAGCTGGGCCACTGGGGCCCTGGGGAGACCCAGATGTTGTCTCTTTTCAGCTCACTGCTTCCCAAGGTGGGAGGGGAGACACCGGGGAGGCCACAAGGAGGAGCCAAGGGGCCCCCAGGGTTTACTAAGGAGCAGTCAGGGAGGGCGGCCATCTGTTCCCCAGGTTGCAGGCTTCAGGGAGCAGAATGGGCCACCAGGAGGGGCTTCCCAGAACTGGCCTACAGGGCCACCCTCCAGCATCACTCCTCCAGAAGTGGGTTACAGGGGGTCCTGATGGGGGTGCTGAGTAGATAGAGGAAGAGATAGGACTTTGGTTGGGAGGGGGACAGGAGGCCTGTAAAAGAGGGTCAGTTCGCAAGGGAAGATGGGAGGGTCTACCCCCCCCCAGCCCCGTTCATCTCTCTGCCTGCCTGCCATAGTGCACCAAAAAGGCCTCAGACCTAGACCACCTGGCAATTTCAAAGCCCTTTCAGGCCCTGGACAAGGACAGAGGGTCCCCATTTTACTGAAACTCTTGTTTTTTACCAAAATCTATGAATCTCAGTTTTTGAGGGTCCTTGGAGTTCCCCTGAAGAGCTGGATGAGAGCCTCAGGAAGGAGACATAGGAGAGGGGTTACAGCCCTGGGAGACTGTCTTTGGGCACTGTTCCCCCAGGGCTCTCACATCTGATCCCCACCACCCCAGCCCTGAGCCAGCTGGAAAGCCCTACTCCCTCCTGGTCCCCCTCCCTCCACTCGGCTCCCTCTCCCTACCATCCCAGTCCCAAAGCAAAGAGAGCCCCTCCTGCAGGACATCCTACTTCCTGCCTCTGTCACCTGCAAACAGCTCAGATTCCCCTCCCCAATGAGGAAGCCGAGGTGGCTCCAAGCCACTCTGCACTGGTTCTGGGCACCTGACTCCACATTTATTCGCCGCTTTGGATCCTTCCCATCGACACTGAAGCTACCAAGTCCCTCCATGGTAACCCGAGGGCCCTGAGCCCACTGCCCCCTGGCTCCCTTTCCTCACAGCCACCCTCTTGAAAGAGATGTCCACGCCTGGCTCCACTTCCTCCTCCCTTCCTCAATCCTCAGCCCATGGCCACCCTGAAACCACAAAGGGTGTCTCCGCACTGCCATGTCCAGCTCACCATCCTCCTTTCTCTGCTCCCACCAGAGTTCACCTCTCTCCCCATCCAGTCCTGCTGGCAGGTACCTCTGTCTGCCTGGGTCTCAGAGCTGGAATTCTCCCTCCAGAAGTGGCAGAGGGCAGGGAGGACAGGGTGCAGAGGAGGGCACTGGTTCAAATAGGCCTCCCTGCCGAACAGCTGGGTGGCCTCGGGCAAGTTCCCTCACCCTCTGTGCCTCAGCTTCCTCAGCCGGCAAGTGGGGAGGGCAACGTGGCAGTGACTTCCCGGGTCTTGTGAGAATCTGGAAGCACATGCCCTCCCTTAGGGCAGGCTGTCCAGGGCCAGATAACCAAGAAGTTTCACAGAGGGCTTCTCAGGGCTTCAGGCAGTTTGGATGACTTGGGAATCCCAGCACTTCGAGAGGCCAAACACACGTACACACCTGAGCATCACTCTTCCTGAGCATAGGGTGGGTGGGAACATTCTGAGGGGCTCAGTCATTTGCCCAGAATTCCCTGTTCTGCCACTGCTGCCACTGCTCCCAGCACACCCAGCTCCAGAGGCCCCTGGGGCAGAAGGGCTGGAGACTGGCAACGGATGGGTTAACTCCTGGCCCGGCTCCTGGATGAGATGCTTCTCAGGGCATGGGACACCCCCCCCCCACTCTCCCAGGCTGTCCCCAGTCCCCAAAGCAGCCGGCACCCCTTCCCTTTCCACACATCCCCCTCCACTCCCTCTTTTCCCAGAGTGACAGAGGGCTCCCCCAGGTGGCCACACGTGCCAAGGCTAGAAGCTGGGGAGCCTGTCTGCAAGGACTCGCTTCAGACATTGTACCCCTTTAGCCCCATCAGTACATCTGCCTGGCCAGACCAGGTGTCCCAATCTGAGGGTGGGAAAATGAGGTCACCCGCCAGCGTGCTCCTGTACGCATGAAACAAGCAGTGTGTGCGGTCTAGGGATGTCAGGTATCCTTAGCCAGCCTATGGCAGTTGCTAGCAGCCATTGTGAACACCCTTGGAGAACTCTCTGCAGGGCCTGGCCCAACCCTCTGCCTTGTGCGGTGGGTCAGAGGACAGAGAGACATGGGGACGGGAAGCAGAACACAGAGGCCCTGCTAGAAGCCAAAAACATAGCAGCACCAGTAATCACCGCCATTTATCACCTGCCTTCTGCATGCCAGTCACCATGCCCTGGCTTTCCATCTCCTTCATTTACTTCTCACAACAACCTGGGAAATAGGCACAATGACCACCACTGAGCAGAGGAGGAACCTGGGGCCCAGGGAAGGTAGATCCCTCATCTAAAATGCCCCAGCGGGGCCATACCTGAACCTGAACTCAGGCATGTCTGACTCCAATTTCTCGCTCTTAGGCAAGCCTGCTTGGGCATGGGAAGATGATCGGGCAAAACAGCTAGGAGAGACACAGGTACACCCGTGAGATGCTCACGAGTGCGGATGTGCACGTCGGGAGCACACACAGCCGGTGCTCTGGCGGAAGCAAGTGGAACTATGACATTGGAGTCTCACGGGCACAGGGAATGTGGCGTGTGAGTGAGGGAGAAGCAAACCGGCTCCCCTCCAAGGTGCACACACAGGCCCAGAGTGGCCCGATACCTGGCGATGTGTTCAAGAAGACTCAGACTTTGGGAACTGGTCTTTCGAGAACACGGACACCTGGACACCATGGTGTTCACTAAAATCCAGAAAGTTCCAGTGACAGGTGGCAGCATCCCTTCAGCTCCCGGGCGGGCTGAGGCTCAGTATTCTCAGTCCACACAAGTTCCAGAGCTAGCCACACACAAGCAAGGGACACATACATGAATGTGGGCTTGGTCACACACACCCCCCCACACACAGACATACATCTTCTGAAAACAGAAACTGCTGTTGCCATGTGTAGACACAGTTGAACTCTCAGCCTCAGGGGCGATAGTCCAGCTCACGCTGACAAATACACAGAACTCTCAGAGAGAAGAGGAAGGAATGTCGAGCTGGCCAGGGGGCTGGAAGTCCCTGCGGCCCCATTGACACAAGGGGCCTGAGCCCTGGGATTAACGTGGGTTACAGAGTGTCCTCAGGCAGCCTCCTCTACCTTCCCAGGCCTTGAAACGCTCTTCCGCCCTCCCATTTTAAAGGCTGGGCCAAGGCCTCGAATGCCCATGATGGCCACAAGGGGGCGCAGGAGCACTGACTAATCCCTTCAACCCAGCCTCCTCCCAGAACCCTCATTCACTGATTCCTAAATATGTAGTAAGCACCCGTTCTCTGCCAGGTGAGAGAACATGGAGAGTGGAGGGGGAGGGGAAAGATGGTTAGGGCAAGGGAAGAGGCACTTACCTATGCCTCAGTGGGACTGGAGGTTAGAGGGCGAAGATTTGGTTGGAGAGGCAGGGTCAAAAATAACAGCTAGAATGTACTGAGCACCAACTGTGCTCCAAACTCTTCTAGATTTTGATGTGCATTAGCTCCTGTAATCCATAACTGTGTGAATTCGGTTCTCCCATTATTCCACTTTCAATGTGGGTATTGTGGGTGCAGTACGGCAGGCATGATAGTCACTTCATAGAGTTGCTGTAAGGATTAAATGGATCAGTACGAGTATGTGCAAAGCACTTGGAACACTGCCCACTTGTTATCCCCAGTTGTGGGAACACATCCCCATTTTACAGATGAGGAAACCAAGGCACAGTTAACAAGGAATGGCCTTGGGGGTACCTGGGTAGTTCAGTCACTTCAGTGTCCACTCTTGATCTCAGCTCAGGTCTTGATCTCAGGGTTGTGAATTCAAGTCCCGCATTGGGTGTGGAGCCTACTTAATTCAAAACAAAACAAAACAAAACAAAACAAGGAATGGCCTCAGGATTCAATCATGAGCAGGCTGGTTCCAGAGTGTGGGCTTACCCACTTATTAGACCCCCTGGTAGGTCCTATCAGGGAGTCCTGGGGGTAGTGGGGAGCCACTAGAGAATTTTGGTAGGGAAGGAATAAGACTTAGTTTACTTTTCATGCTGGCTGTAGGGGGTGCAGCCTGATGGCAAGGTGACACTGGTCATGTGGAGGCTATCACCATGGTCCCACCACGGTCCCAGGATGGCAGTGGGGGGGTAGAAAGAAGACAGATAAGACACATTTGAGGGACATTAAGGAAGCAGCCTGAAGGGTCTTGGTGACCAATTTTGTGTCAGAGCTGGGCGGGGGGAGCAGAGAATGGGGAAGCAGAGTTGGGAGAGGGTAGGACCATGTGGGGCATCTGAAGGGAGAAATCTGTAGGCCCCTGGCCTGCCCTCTGGTCTTGACCTGGGAGAAGGCTCCACACCCTCAGACCTGTACATAAAAAAGAGCCACCCCCAGATTCCTCTGCCCCATCTTTCCTGGAGAGCCTGGGGATGTGTGAGGCCAGAAACCCTAAACTCTGGCTCCCTTCTGTTCAGGGACTAGGGGGCTCTGGACTCCATGGGGATGGCACTTTGCTATCCAGGATGCTGTTCTCTGCCATCCAACTTGGCATCCTGGCCCTTGTCCACGGGGCAGGACCGGGGAGCCTCACCCACCCTCTCTGGCTGCCTATTGCCCATCACGGGACAGGATGAAAACATCCCCTCCTCTCCCACACACACTTTGAGGCTTCAGTCTCACAAAGCTCTCTCTTCTACAGGATCTCATTTAATCCTCACAACAACCTGGGAGCAGATCCTTATTACCCTGGCTGCACAACTGCAGGAGCCACCTCAGAGGTAAGGGGCTTGCCCTGGGTCACATTGCTTGTGCCTGGGCCTCCCCTCTGCCAGGACTTTGGCTGTAAATTGTCAGCTTCTGCGGGGTCCACTTCCAGCCCCACTGGCTCTTGGTGGCCATCTTGGGGAGATGGAGGTCCCTACACCCCCCAGCTTAGGTTTCCGTGCAGAGCCCAGAATGGGGCTGAGAGAGGGGCATGGTTTGAAGTCACCAGGGCTTCCCTGGGAGAACACAGTCCAGCGTCAGTCCCAGCTAGGGAAACCAGGAAAGGAGGGGAACTAGGTGGGTGGGGGAGAGCTTCCCAAAGGGTGGGGGTGGAGTGGGACGTGTCTAGGCAGGCAAGTGGGGACAAAGAGGCTGCCAGGTGTGCAGCCAGCCCCAGCCGCCAGCCCAGATTCAAACGGGGCTGAGGCTGTGATTGGTGGCCCGGGTCCCTCGCCCCACCCCTTCTCTCTCACCTCCCAGGCAGCTGAGAAAGAGGGATGGGGTTGAGAAGGCCCCTCATCATGTAAGTCCTTAAGCACGAAACCTGGCCTGGCTGGCAGTGAACTCAATTAACTACCTCTCCTACTCCAAGCCCTGCCAGGACCCTGTCTGGAATTCTGGCGCCACCATCAGACCGTGACTCTCCGAGCTGCCAGGTTTGGGTAGACCGGGCTTCAGGTCATCCACCCACCCCTCTTCTGGGGCGTCCTCCAGCCCGCGCCCTCCTCCACTCCTTCTACCCCTAGCCAGTCCTGAGTGTCTCCTGTTCCCTGACTCCCTCTCCCAGTCCAGCCATGAGGCCCCGGCCAGGCTCCCGCGAGGAGCGGCTTCCTGTGCCCTATCCCATTTCCACGTGGGCAACCTGGCCCTCCCGTGCTCGGGAACCTTGCCCTCCGGGCCTCCCCTCCGGGCGCTGGTGAGGGCCCGGTGTTCGGACCCTCGGGAACCCGCTCGCAGCTGGGCGGGGGCGGGGCTGGGGACAGCGAAGTGCACAGGTTGTCTGGCTCCGCGGAGTGCCAGTCGAGGGGGGCTGGGCGGGAATCCAACTCCGGCCTGCGCCCCGCCCCTGGCGCAGATGGCGGGGGCACAGGCGGGTCCCGGGCGGCGGAACCGGCTCCGGTTTCGGGCGCGAGGGGCGGGGCGGGCGCGAGGGGCCCGCTGAGGCCGCGGCCAATGACCGCCCGGCCGGGACTCTCCCTCGCGCCCCAGCCACCAATCCCCCCCGCCCGGCGCGGCCCCCGCCGCGGTGCTCCAGGCCTCCAGCCCTGCGACTTCCGCCCGCGCGGACCGGGTCGTGTGCATGCGCCCGTGTACTTGGTGTGTGCGCGCGCATGTGTGCAGGGCCCACCCCCGCCCGCCCCCGGGACACTCCGTGCCGCCGCCGGGCATAGGCCTGCGGGTGGCCTTGCACGCTCGTGTGCCCGAAGCTGCCTCAGGGAAGCTCTTTCGAGAGGCTGAACTTTGGCCACGGGCAGGGGCTACGCGTGAGCACCGGGGCCTGGGCAGTGGTCCAGCTCAGGCTGCAACTTTCCTTACACGGCCGTGGTTTTCCTCACACTCTCATGCTTCCGTGCTTGCTGCCTCAGATACATCCACCTGACTAACTCGAAGTCTTCTTTCCAGGCTTATCTTGGGGGTTGCTTTCTTTTCGGTACCCTTGGGAGTCGCAGGTGCCTCTGGTGTCCCCCACTCACGCAGCACGTAGTCCCCTCTGGTCTGGGTTTCTGGCATCTGCAGCAGCGAGGCTCCGAGGGACTCAGACTCAGTAACCCCAAAGCCTGGCAGAGCTCAGTGCTCCATGCATGTCCACTCCAGGGACAGCAACAAGCTGTCATCCCAAATACTTCCACAGTCACACACCACCTTCAGGCCTAATCTTGGTTCCACTTGAGACTGAGGCTTGTCATTTCAGGCCTGTTATAAGGATTAAAATAGCTAAAATCTTTGAAGAACAGAGTGACTGCCTGTAAGAAGCCACCACACCCACTCAGGCAGGCCACTGCCCCTGCCATACCATGGACTTGCCCTCCCGGAGCCCTTGCCACTGACAAGTTTCCAAATCCGGTGGATACTTCTCCCCCACCTCCTCCCCCTTCCCCCCACCTCCCTGCCACAGTGCCCTCCCTTGACCTCTGAGCCTTCTGTTCAGGACTCCATCCTCAATTCCCTTCTCCCCTTTTTCCATCTTCGGTGAGCTCATCTACCCCCAAACCTCTACCTGCCCTGCGGCAACCAGTCTCCCGGCTCCCCAGAAACCCCCACCTGGGTATCCCTCAAACCTCTCAAACCCAATTTGTCTCAAACTCGAGGTCCTAATCCTAACACACCTGCTCCTGTATTTGTATCACCGTTGCCAAGGCTGGAGACTTGGGCGTCATCCTTACCCCTCTGGCCCACCATCTACTGTGACCAAGTCTGTGCTTCCAGATCTGGCTGCCCCGCTGCCCTCGGGCCAGCACCTTGGCCCACACCCTTCTACTTTTTGCCTGTTCTCCTCATCAGCCTCCTTGCTCTCTGCCTCTACAGTCTACAGGGCTTGCTGCTTGCAAAGTTCTTTCTCCCACTGTCCTCAGCATCTAGTCCCAACTCCTGGTTATAACTGAAAGGGCCCTGCCATCTGGCCCTGTCTGCCTTCCCATCTCAGCCCCAGGCACCAGGCCACAGAATTACTTCAGTTGAAGCCCTTGACATAGGTTAGAACGTTGGGAGTCAGTCTGCATTCCCAGGGCCCCCTAATGGAAATGGTGCCAGGCAGTAGGACCATCAGAGGAACAGCTAAGTCTGGGAGGTGAACTGGCTCAGCAAACAGGCTCTGCAAACAGACTCTACAAACAGGCTCTGCAAATAGGCACACCTGGGTTTGGGTCTTGGCTCTGCACTTGCCCACTCTGTGACTTTGCTGTTTCTCATCCTCTCTGGCTCTCGTGTCATGTTCCAGATGAGCTTAATATTGCATCTTTGAAGGGCTAGAGGAGAACTTAGGACCCAGGGCCAAGAGTGGCCAGGGGCTGCCTCCCCTCTCAGGTTCTCCCCAGAGCCTCAGCATCTAAATTACCTGGAAGGAAAGGCAGGGCCTGAGATGGAAAAGCCATTTGGGAGGCATTGGGGAGGAGGGAAGGGGCAGGGGGGAGGGGAGGCCGACAAAAGAGACCAGCTGCTGTTTGCACACAAACCCCAAGTTGATAATGAGTGGAGGGGAGGGGGGCGGGGCGGGGAAATGTCTTGGCAGAAGCCTCTGCCAGCTGAAGTGTCTGCCCAGAATCATTGTGCCCCTCCCTCCACCCCCCCACACACACTCTGGGCCTTCGCCACTCACACCCAGCAGTACATCTGCTCCTACGACTGCAGCAGGGGAGGGCAGGAAGGACCCAGTCTTGGTGATCTGGCCCCTTCAGCCCCAGGCTCAAATCCTCCCCCTCGGGCCACACACATCCTGAGAGCTGCCCCAGGGAAGCCCACAGGAAAGGCCGGAGCCTAATGGAGCCCAAGGGCGTCTGAGGACTTGGAGCAGGCCCAGACTCCCAGTCTCTGAGTGCCTGGTCAAAATGAAGGCCCTCGGAGAAGCTCTGAGGAACTGGAACTTTGGAGAAGAGAGGAGGCTCCCAGATGTGCGGCCCGGAAGAGTCCTCTACCCCTGGGGCCTACCCCACAGGAATAAGGGTGGGGGTAGGGGGAGGCCCAGGGGCTCACATCAGCCTCTTGGCCCCCAGAAAAGCCAGGAAGATTCCTGGGTGGCCCATCAGACAGGATGCAGGTAAACAAGGAAGACCAGCCAGGACCCTGGGTGTCAGGAGTGGGAATTCCCACCACCCTTTGGTCACCCACGCCAGGACAGTGGTGGAAGAGCTTCCTCTCCTGTGGCCCCAGGGCCCTGTTCTATATATGCCCATCCCTCCCGGCCCCCAGGGTCGGGCTGGCCTGTTGGCGTCTTCCCTGGGCAAAGAGTCGCCCGTGCCCACGGCCGCTCCTGCCGTGTGGGCTGTGGGTGCAGCTGACAGGAGGGTATGCTACCGCTGCCGCTGTGTGCTAGCCTAGCAACTGCTCCCAGGGGCAGGGAAAGGCAGCACCAGGAGGGGATGGCAGCTCCAGTGCACTCCCCTCCGCCTGCTGCCTCCTCTTTTCCCTCGATGCTCGAGCTCCTGGCCAACACCTGCTCCAGAAGAGGGTCAGCCTTCCGCCAGACTCTAAGGACAGAGGCCAGACCGTGGCAAACCGCACATCTCAGGCCTGGGGCTTCTGTGGGCCAGTGCCTAGGTAGCCTGGGGCTGAGCTTTGCACAAGCAGCAGGGAGGAAACCTTCACCAAGTGGCCACAAGCCCTGGGCCAGAGCATAGCGGTGGGGACTGCCCTTCACTTTCCTTCTCAGCAGCTCACCTCTCCCTCTTTCCAGGCCAGAGTGGGATTGGGTGCAGTGGGAGGGAAGAGAGGGCAGGCCAAGGAGGCAGGAGAGCTGGGCAAAGGCTTGGAGACCAGGATGATAGGGGACCAGGAGCAGAGTTTCACAGTGAGGAGGAACCATGGGGCTGGGTGACAGAGGGGCCTTAAATACCAAGGTGACAGGGGTTTATCTGGAATCTGTTGGAGCCACAGAAGATGCTGAGCAAGGAACAAGATGGATAGGGCAGTGGAGAGGTCACGGCCACACACCAGTGAATGGTGACCAGGTGTGTCTGGATGCGGGACAGCTGTGGCCTGCAGTAGGGATAACACCAGGGGCCCTGGGGTCAGACAGGTCCAGGTTCCAGTCCAAACCTGGAGCCTCTCTGGGACTCAGCTCTCTCAGCTGTAATTTGGGGGCAACATAAGACCTCCCTGTGGGTCTGTTGGGAGGGTTGGATGATGGGATGCATGCAGGAACTCTCCGAAAAGTGCACTATTGTCACTAGTGGGGAAAAAGAGTGGTTGGAATGGAGGCTCCGGTTCCTGAGACACAGGGCGGCCTCCATGTGGTCAGAGGGGCACACTGGTGACACTTCCCTTCCTGGTGCGTGTGGGCGGAGCAGCGGTGTATACGGCAAGAATGGCGGTGGGTTCTGGAAGGGCGATGGCTATGTAGCGGGAGTCTAGAATACGGGATGTGCCCTGAGCCCGAGCTCAGCCTGAGAGGGCATGTGGGTAGGCAAGAACGAGGGCTGTTGGAGCGGTGGCCTGCAGGGACACACCACTTGGAGGGTCTCCAGGGCTCCCATGTAAGGGCTGGATAGAGTCAAGTTGGGGCCAAGAAGCCAGCACCCCCACAGGGCTGTAGACAGTGCAGGGGGCTTGCCATGAAAAGGCCACTGGAGTTTAGAAAAAGTAAAGCGGTGCTTCTCCCATCGGCAGTTGTGTGTGCCCACTGTGTCGAGCCCAAATGATTGTGTGTTCAGGGAAGTGTTCCCTCAGCTTGATTTCACGAGTAGAGGACTGGCCTCGGCAGGGGGCTTCAGCAGCACCAGGTCCTCAGGCTGGAGAATGCCCACTTAAGACCCTGAGGCCAGGGCCGAGGAGGCCGGCCTGGTGCCACCCTGAGAGGGGACCAGGCTGGCTGGGGCCCAAGGCCTTACCCAGCCTACCCTCCCGGGCCCGGGCCACAGAGGAGGCATTGATGGCAAAAGAGGCGCCCCGAGGCTGCTGCAGCTGGCGTGGCGTGGGCCTCGCTGGGCCTCGCAGAGGGAGCAGTATGTTTCCTGCAGCACCCAGGCCTCCGCCGGGCCCCAGGGCACAGCGTCTGAGCAGCTGCGGTCAGTGCGGGTGCCCTGCACATCCTTGTCCCCAGGAACTTCTGTGTAGCAACAGCTCTGATCAGGGCCCGCACACCCCCAGGAGGAAAAACCACGGGCCTTCCTTCCCAAGTGGGGGCAGGAGGCAGAGAGCTCCCATGCACCCTCAAGCTGCACAGTGTCTCTGCCCTGGCCAGACTTCTTCAGGGACACTGTCCCCCCAACATACACAGCAGGCAGAATCTGGGCACCTGGGCCTGCCCCCGCCCCGGCCTGGCTTTTCCCCACTGGACTCCCAGTGAACCTTTCCTTTGGTGTGCCCTCACTTCCCTCTCTGATTCTCTGCTCTCTCTGCCCCAAGGCCTCTGCTCGGGCTTGCCTCCTCCATGGAGCATTCTGGGATTGCTCCAGGCAAAGTTAGACCCTCACAGGCCTAAATCTCTGATACGGGTGTCATCTTATTCATCAGGCTAGAACGTAACTGTTCACACGCAAAGCTCCCCAGCAATGGAACTCGGCTCGAGATCCTCCTCTCTTTCTCCTCATAGGCACAGAATAAACATCAGAGTGGCCAGTGGCCAACTCTGCCCCTCCCAGCCTCCCGCCGCTGCCCGCGTGAGCTGGCCGCCCCGGGGACCACCTGACCGGGTTGTTTTCCGCTGAGCGGTCGCAGGCCCCGCAACTCTGCCGGCGAAAGCCCGGCTCCATTCACACTCCGCACACCCGGGGCCCAGGCGGATATGCGCATTTACACACACACACACACACACGCACACAGCCATGTGCACACTCAGACACACATCACAAACACAAACACAGACGTGCACACGTACAAACGCACACATTGATAGGCGCTCGCACAGACACAGATATGCACACGCATGCATGCCACACACAGGCACCCACAGACACACTCACAGACCCGTACGGACGCTCGCACCCACGGGTAGCACGCTCCGCCAGGCCTCGGGGTCAGGAGGAGGAGCTGCGGATCCCGGCGCCCACAGCCACCTCCTTCCGCCTGGAGCCACCAGGCCAGCAGAGGGCGCCCGAGGCCCCTTCCCTCCAGGCCCAGCCGCCAAGGGAGGGGGAGCATGTGGTCGCCACCCTCCCTCCCAAGCCAGGTCCCCTTTGTTCCCCAGCCCCAGAGGAGGCCACTGCGCTTGGGGACCGCTTAGCCACAGAGTCCTCGGGGCCCTGCTTTGTCTCGCTCCTCTTGGCCCTGGGGACGAGCTGGGGGGCCGTGGAGCACAGCACAGGGATGGCAGCCACCACAAGAAGGGAGAGCTAGCCCATCATCCAGGCCCAGTAGGCAGGACCATGCACCCCCCGGGGCCCTCACAGGCTTGAAGCTCTTCCCCTCTTCCCACTACCTGTCCAAGAGTCTGTTAACATGTTGTCTCCTGGGAGGGGGACCCTGACCCCTGAAATGGAGGCTAGGACTCCAAAAGCAAGCCCTTCAATCCTCCCCTTTCACCAGTGCTCAGCTCTTCTGGCCCTATTGAGCACACTGGTGAGGACTTTGATTCTGTAAAGACAGAAGCCTGAGGAATTCCCAGCCCCCAACCCTGAAACCCAGAGTCCTGGAGCTGTGCGATGCAGAGGTTACACCTGGGAGTCGTTGAAGACCTGCCTCTGCTGCCTACAAGTTAAAGGCCTTGGGCCAGTGATCCATGCCTCAGTTTTCTCATCTGTAAAATGGGTATTCTTAACAGTCACTACCTTGCAGGTGTATGCAAGGACAAACAAGGTAGCACACGCAGACCCCTGGCTTGGGCTGGGCACCCGGTACGTGGACGTTGGGTTTTATCCCTGTTGTGATTACTGTGTGCTGAGCCCTTTTCTGGCTGAGCCTTTGAGTCAGCGTTTGGACCCCAGCAGAGAGCCACACAGTAGGTGCTCACTAAACCCTGGGGCATGAACACCATAGGGGTCAGCCTGGGAACACCACACCTACACCATCAGCAAACAGCATGCGTCAGGGAGAGCCGGGCAAGATGCCAGGCCTTGTTTTCCAAGTGGTTTGTTTCTCGGGGACTTGAATGTCTATTCCTGGTGGGGCCGAGCTCGCAGCCTGGCCTTGTGCCTTGGCTGAATGAGGTTCCTCTTCCTCCTTCTCCCAGGACAGGAGGACTCGGCTGGCCCTCCCAGTCCACTCCCTTCAACCTGGTTCTTGGTTGTCCCACCGTAATTAGGATCTTTGGAGCTCAGGAGGGGGAGTCTGTGCCTCATCTTCCCCCCCCAGACTCAGGCTGGTCCAGGATGGAGGTCTCCCCATCGTTGGGGGCATTGCTGTCCCTCCTGAAGGCAGGTGGGGAGCCCTGGCCAAGCCTATGTCAGGGGTGGGCCCTCTTGTCCCCTGCCACCTGGCCCCTTGCTTAGTGGTCAGCTGTGCATGGGGCTCAGCAGGGCCCAGGCAGGCTGCTCTTGTCATTAGCGGCCCAGCCTCACTCCAAGTGAATTAGCTAGTCCTCCGGGAGCGAGTGCTGAGGCCTGCAGGCTCCTGGCACTGGCCAGTGATTCATTCACCACAGCCTCACCCCCACCAGAGGCCAGTGGTGTCCCTGCCCCCAGACCACTGGCCTGGCTGGCGGCCGGGGAACAGGAGGCTGGTGCCCAGAGCAGCCCTGGCTGCCCGTCCATCTGCCCCCATCATCCTATTAATCAGGCTGTTGCCTGCTCCCTCGGGTCGTGCTTGCCTCCATCCGCCCACCCCTTCCTCACGCAGGCCTGGTGGCCCTGGACCTGTGCCCAGCCCTGCTTCCGCCAACCTGGCCGCCCCGCCAGGCTCTGTCTCCCTTTCCCTTCATCCCCTGGGCCCCTTGAGTGACCCCAGGGAGGCTCCCTCATCCTCCTTCCCTCTCCCTCTTTGCCTTCCTGCCCCCCTCAACTGAAGCCCTGGGATTCACTTAACCAGTCTTGATGAAAAACAGAGGCTCTGCCCATGCGTAAGAAGTTCCCAGTAACTGCCTGGGGCTGGGCCCTGCCAGCCTCGGGCTGGTCTTGGCTTTAGGACTCACTTGGATGAGGAAGGCACCACCTTGGTCTCCACCAGGAAAGCCCTGAGGAGCCCACACACATCTCTCCGATGCCACTCCATCCCTCATTCTCATTTACTCAATAGGAGATAGGTGTTCAGAAATAGCTGTTGATGAATGAACGAATGAATGCCCTTCCCCACAGCAAAGAGTGACTTCTGTTCATCAACTCCTGTGACTCACATCTTCTCCTATCTCTGGCTTGAAAACTGTCCCATTGCCCCTACAGAGTGGAAAGCACCTCTGTTTCGTGGCCAGAAAACATGAATTCCGGCGCTGGCCTATGTCTCTGAGCTGTGCCTTTAAGTCTCTGAGCCAACAGGTCCTCTTGGTCATGTTGGGCCGACCCTCCCCTCCCCCCACCCAGGCTGGCTTTGAACCTTAGAAGCGTTTTATTTTGTTCAAGGAAAACAGGGCATAGAGATACGACCCAAATGGTAGCCATGAGAGGACTCCGCTCAAAGTGCTCTTCCTGGGGGGCCTCCCTGGCACATATGTGTGCCATTTGCCCTGTATTGTTCTCTAAGCCTTGATGGTTGCTCTGTAATTGCTTTCACACGGCTTCATCATAATAAATAGCATCTGCAGAGCAGTTCACAGTTTACAAACTGTAACTTTTTCCTCATCCCCTTCCCACCTTTACAAAAGGAAACTTGGAGGCTCAGAGAAGTTAATAGATTTCTCTAAGACCACACAGGAAGGGTGAGGCAGAGCTCACCTCTCTCCAGCCTATGGAGCCTGCTGGTCCCTAGCTCACTGTGTCCCTGGTTCCAGGCAAGGGAGGAGGGAGGCACGGGGTAGGAGCTCGGCAGGAGTCAGGGATGTTGCCTGGGGTCTGATGGCTGATGGGGGGGGGTGGGCACTTCCCAGGCAGGCTGGGCGCATGGGTGTCGGCGTGGGATTGTGAGATCATCTGTGTGTGCAGGTGTTTGGGTAGAGACAAGGTGATCCCCGAAGGGGGCTTTTGGAGGTATCATGTCTCTCAGAGTGGGATGTAGGACTAGGTTATTTCCATAATCGCTTTCTGTTTTTATTTTATTGATTTATTATTTCTATTTAAGTAGGCTCCATGCCCAACGTGGGACTTGAACTCATGACCCTAAGATCAAGAGAGGCATACTCTACTGAGCCCCCTCCCCTTCCTTTTTTAGGCTTAGGTGACTCAGAAACTTTCAGAAAAAGACGAGTCCAAATGAAATGCCTCCATTGGAACTGAAGTTCCATTATCAGCCAGATCAGCAGCATTATTAGCTGTTTGTTTGACTTGCTTATTTTGTTCCATCAGAACACTGAGACATGAGGGAGGACATGGGCCTGTCCCAGAGGTGCAGTGAGGTGAGGATGGGGGATGGGGGATGGGGACAGCGCAGCAAGCAGCCACAGAGGGTCCGCTCTGCAGCTCTGCTCCAGGAAAGTAAATGGGGCCCTGGGAGCTGTCAGCAGGGAAGGTCTGGATCCATCTGGAGCAGCACTGCTCATCATCTTTGTCTTTTTTTTTTTTTTTAAGATTTTTATTTATTAGAGAGAGCGCGCAGGAGGTGCAGAAGGAGAAGCAGACTCCTCGCTGTGCAGGGAGCCAAACTCGGGGCTCAATCCCAGGATCCTGGGATCATGACCTGAGCTGAAGGCAGATGCTTAACTGACTGAGCCACCCAGATGCCCCTGCTCATCGTCTTTGAAGTCCCAGCTCAGAGGATGCTTCCTCCGGGAAGCCCTCCATAACTGTTTAGACAGAGCTGATATCTGCTGTCTCCTCTGGTTCCCCCTGCTCTGGCCCTTGGATCTTCCTGACTGTGCCTGCCTCTCCTACTGGGTGGTAAGCAGGGCAGGGAGCCTCTGTGTGTGGGGGGGCAAGGTTCGTGCGTGTATCTGCTTACATTTGGGAAGGTTAGAAAAATACAGGAAAGTACAAAGGAGAATGAAGCAAACACCCATGCACCTGCAGGGACTGGCTTGGTGCCCCAGCCCCTAGATGGGAAGGAGGCTTCCATGACCGCTGCCAGTCCAGGCACACACGCTCAGGTCTGCACACACATGAACACACATGCGTGGCCTGCACTCACTAGACATGTCGCCTGACATGGATGTGGGATACGTGTTCATGGTTGAACTTACAACACAGGTGCACACCCATCGTCTGGAGAGGGGCCTGTTCCAGAGAAGAGCGAAGCTGGGCCAAGGCCGGTTGTGGCCGCTGCGTGCCTGCCATGTGCCGGTCTGCCGCGGCTGTCCGGGCCAGTGGCTACTCCCACTCCGTGCTCCTGTCTGCATAGGCGAGGCGAGCTCCCTCATCTACCCAGAGCCCACGTGGGAGCCAGCAGGCTTGGGGCTTCCTGACCCTGTTTCCAGGGTTTCAGCCTGCAACACTTGGCTCTTTGCCAGCTTTTCCTGCTGAGCCCTCTGCCAGACCAGCCCCCTGACCTCCAGCAGCAAGGACATAGCAGGCAGTCCTGTCTGCTGGATGACTTACATGCGGGGGTGGCCACCGTGAAAAGAGAGAGAACGAGGCCCCCCAGGAGGGGGACCAGAGGGCAGGGGTCAGTGCCTGCAGGGCAGAGCTGGCTGACCTGAGAGCTGATACTACTAACCACTCTGCCACAGTTTCCCGAAAGGCTGCCACAATGAGCTTTGTACCGGAGAAGGGAAATTGCCATCAAGTAATAACAATACAAGTTATCAATATGTTCCAAGTCGTGGGTGCTCTGTCACTGGGATGGGAGCAAAATGACTGCTGCCCAGTGTCCCGGCAAAGCTCAACTGCCCCCATATTCTGCAGAGTGGGTCAGCTCTCTCCACCTTGACCCCAACTCAGCTCCCAGTCCATGTTGGCCCACCCAAGGCTTCAGTGGCTCAGCTGGACTCTGAGGCTCTAAGCCTCAGAGGGCGGCTGGGGCTGTAAAGAGGGCCCTTTCTGCATTTCACTGAGGATTTGTGAGCCCCTCGGGGTCTCGGGCTTCCCCCAGGGAGCCCACTCAGGGAGTGAGGGGGTGCTGGGCTGGATAGTCGCTCTTCCGGCCTGCCTTCGGGTTCTCTGAGGGACCAGCCCCGGCCCAGCTGTGGAATGTCCAGGTTGATGGTCCCAGGAAATGGGCAGGGAGGCTGTGTTCTGAGCTCCAGCAGCTCATTTCTGGGGGTGTTTGGGGCCACACCTCCTTCAGGCTGAGAAGCATAGCAGCACTTGGGGGACACATTCCTGTCACTTGAGGTGAGAGCCAAATCTGAATTATTTGTGTAAATGTCATGAAGGGGGCATGGAGAGGCTGGTTTTTCACTCATCCTTAATGTGCTGAACTTTACCATCTCTTGGAAAGTCCCCCAAAGGACAAGAGATGGTAACAAGAAACAGAAGGTGGGGTGGAAGTGAAGAGTCAGGGAGGGGCAGAATCACCAAGTAACAATGGGGTAGGGATGCTGGGAAGGGCTGGGAAGGAGCCAGTGCTGGGCAGCTGGGGCAGAGCGGGACAACCCGTCTCTACCCCATCAGCACACTTTGGGGGGGGCCTCCATTTCTTCTTCTGTAAAATGGGGCACCTCCCTGGATAGGGGTGAGGCCTACTTGGCATAACCTGTGAGAAAGTGCTTTAGGTATAAAAGGCTCTAGCTGTTTAATTAATTATCACTTAATTAATTTAGACCTCAGTTCTAAAGTTTGTTGAAATGCCTAAAGACCAACAGGAAGAGAATCACGGAAGTTAGGCTAAGCGAAAAGAGGGTAGCAAATATGAAGAAGCCAGGGTTAGGGTTCCTTCCATCAGCCTCAGGGGTTGTTCTGGAACCCAGAAGTGCCCTCAAGGTGGGTGCTGAGCTTCCCACAGCCCAGACAGACAGGGGAATGTGATTCGGTACCAGACAAGGAGGGTCTATAAAGACAGAATGAAACACACTATTCAAGAGAAGTCTTAGGACGTTGTTACTGATTCCCATTTTACAGGGGAGAAAACCGAGAATTGCTGACCCACTCTAAGCCACAGAGGTAGGTGGGGAGCCCTGATCCGATGGGCTCTTACCCTCCCCCCAGGGGGACAGGAGGGAGAGACCCGGAGTTTGCACTCCTAAGCATCAGGCCACACTGTCCTGCTGGTGCTGAGGCTAGAGAGAAGTTTGTCCTGTGGGTCGCTCTAAAAGGAACATTGTACGGTGTTGTACTTCCAGAGCCCAGAGTCAGGCCATGGTGAACAGTAGCCTGGAGAAATGTTCAAGACAGATGTTACCAGTTGTCTACTGATCCCATGAAAAAACTCAATGGAACATCCTAGGAACACTTAGTTTCTAGTAGGCTGATTTTCTGGTGAGCCCTTGGCGGCAAACAGTTGCAAAATGCCCTTCCCCGCCCCCCCAGATCTCCAGGCCACCCTGGAAAAAATCTTGCCCCACAACCAGATATCACCAATCTGGGGAGGACTTCTCTGCAACTCCTACAACCTGAAAGGCACCGGCTGGGGGACGAGGGCCTCAGTTGGTAAAAATAAACTCCTTACTGATCAACAGAGGAAGCCCGAGGATCCCGTCCCTGATGTTTGAGGAGGAGGAGTGGACAGAGGCTGATGGCGGGAGGGGCGCTGAGGACCAGTGACTTTTCCCTCCTGGAGCTATGGGGCTGCACCTGCCAGCAGAGCTCTGGACCCTGACCTGGTTCCAAACCCCAGCTCTGCCACTTACTTTGGGCAGCACCTGCCTGCTCCATGACTCAGTTTCCCCTTTCATAAGGTGGGGATAACTGCAAGCCTCACGGGATTGAACAAGTTAATATGTCTAGAACTCAGAACAATGTCCGGCCCAGAGTTTGCTCAGTGAAGCAGGAGTTGCCGTTCTCATGTGACCGCTCTCCTCTTGCACCTCTGATGTGCTGGGGCTATGACTATGGTCGCTTGTTGTGCCCCCAGTGGGGCAGGGCTGTGGGGTTCCAGTCATGCAACAAAGTGGAAGGGCACACTTGGAATGCCTCTGTTCAGTTGGGGCAAGCCGGGTTTCTGAAGAGCCCCCCTTCCCGGTGCCCCTCTCGCCACACTTTCTCCTTCATGCGCTTGCCTGGCTGGATTCCACGTTGGAACTGCCAAGACTCTCACTCCTGCTCTCGCCCTCACATCTTACCCTGACTTAGGCTCTTGCCGAGCCCTGCCTGCTCCAGGATGTACCCCCTGACCACTCTGGTCTGCCCTGGTCTCTTGAGTTTTCAGAGCCGGTGTCAGATAGGGCCCCAGTCATTCAGTGAGAGGGGGGTGGATGGCACGGGGCCCTGGCAGCCAGGGCTAAGGGGGCTCTATTCCTGGCCAGGAGTCACTCTGCTGGCAAATCAACCTCCCGTTCTGGGTCCCAGTGCCTCCATCTGTAGAATGAGGCTCTTTTCCATCCTCTCCATCTGCGGGGGGCTGGGGGGTGGTTCTTGCCGTAACTGCTTGAAGTGTGTTCGATTTTTTTCTTCTCTGGCATGGAGCAGGTGTCAGCATCCTGGGATGGGGGCTCACTGGAATGTTGGGCCCAATTCCATTTGATTCAGAGCAATTGAACGGTCATTTCTTGAGGAAGTATAGCCAGATCTACAAGGCACAGAGCCACGCCGAGTGGGGGCCCAGAGAGACCGCCCTGCCACCACCAGCTCACAGTATGTGCAGGGCAGTGGGCACTTATGTGACTGTCTAGGTCCAGAGGTCCCCTCTTATTTTAGCCCAGATCATGGGAACAAGGTGGGGATGATACAAGGACTTGCTTAGATCCTTATGCACCCAATTCCTACTGGTGGCCCTGAGAGGAAATGAATAGAGGCATTTCTGAGGGACTGCGGAAAGCAAGCATGGAGACCCCCACTGCTGCTAGAGCAGAGCCGTGCATGAAGCAGAGAGCTCTGGCTAACCAGAAGCCCGGGTTCTCCGTTAACGATGGTTCTTAATGCTTGCCCCTCCCTGCTTTGAGAGCTGCTTCATTTCACGTGGGCTCACTTTTTAACATTAATCATTAATTTCTAATTTCCCTCTTATCTATTTCTGCAGGTATTCAGAACACATTTTACTTTCTATCAGGAATGTCCCTGAAACCAAATTCAGCCTTCATAGTAGTGGTGACTTCTGAAGAACATTCAGAAATACATTTTATCATCCTGAAAAAATCAATGGCGGTAGACCTCCAACAGATCACAGACAGGCCCAAGACTGATTACCACCAAGGTGAGAAATACCCTGGGGGTCTCAAAACCACGTCTAGGCCAAGGCCTTTGCAACTCAGAGTGCTGTGGCCCTGTGAACAGCCCAAGAGCAGGGACAGGCAGCCATGCTGTTTTCTCCCTGGGAGCTGGGCCATATTCTGTCTAGCAAGTGGGAAGACAGAGACCTTGCCAGGAGCCGAGTGGACAGGTAGGTGTCTGGCTGATGCTTTTGAGGGGACACTCTTAAAGTGCCTCAGTGCCAAAAGATGGCATAACCTGGCAAAAGCTGCTAAGAGCCAGTGAATGGTCACAGTGTAAGGCCTAGCTGTAAGGCCTAGCCCCAACATAGCAGTCGAGAGCATGCTGCAGCTGGGGAAAGCACTGGGCTGGCTCTTGGTTCGTGTATGTGAACTCTTTCCTCTCAGGCTTTATTTTATTTTATTTTGTTGATTTATTTGAGGGAGTTTGCGAGAGTGTGAGAGTGGGGGTGGGGCAGAGGCAGAGGAGCAGAGAGAGAATCTTAAGCAGGCTCCATGCTCAGTGTGGAGCCCAACACAGGGCTCCATCTCAAGACTCTGCAATCACGAACTGAGCCGAAATCAAGAGCCGGTTGCTTAACCATCTGAGCCACCCAGGTGCCCCTCCTCTCAGGTTTTAAATGTGTGAGGAGCTCACATTTGCCTGGGAAAGGACTGCCACCTTCTCTTCTCTGGGAAGGTTTGGGTTTTGGGGTAAGGCTTCGTCCTGCTTTGAGATTTTCCGATAGAATTGTCCAAGTGAGATCCTTGCTTTTTCTCCCCTGTGAGATTCGCAGAAAACCTCTTGGAGGAGAGAGTATTTTTGAAAGGAGCCTAAGAAATCTCCCCTTGTTCTAGAGACCCTGGCTCCCACCGGGATCTAGAAACAGTTACGACTGTCAGCTCATGGCAGCCTTCAGTGCACGTGGCAGCTGAGAGCCCTCCGGGAGGGTGTGGGAGGTCCTGATCCCAGCGCCGCCTGCTTGCTCTGTGATCTTCACTAAGCCCCTCAATCCTTCTGCCCTGCCATGTGCAAGCCAAATGCTCCCAGCGTCACCCTGGCTTCTCCACGGCAAAGACAAGCAGAATCCAAGGGGGACGCTGTTTTTGGATCAAGGGCCACAGGACCCTTCTTGGCGGTGGTTACAGATTTCTTCAGAAATGCTATTCTTACCAGCTTGTGAAGAAGGACTGGACCAGTGTGACCAATGTGCCCAGGGTGCCTGGGAGTTTCCTGCTTGTAGCACTAAGAGTTCTATGCCCTGCAGCTACCGGGACAGTTGGTCGCCCTGTCCATACTCCCCTTTGGTGTGAGAAAGTGAGCGAATTCTGGCTGGTGGTGTGTCCTCCCTATCTTACACCTTCTCCCCCCAAATAGGACTGCAGGTGGCTTCTCTGCTGGGGTGAAGGAAAGACCCATTTGAGATTAACAGAGAAGAGGAAAGCAGACACCTCAAGATGTCAAAGAGCCTGCCTCTCCCCAACTTCAAGCTTACTTGGCCTGGGACTTCTGGCCTCGCGGGGGGGCGCACAGACCCTCCTCTAGGGCCCACTAGAGGCCCCTATCCTGCTAGGTTCCCGTGTGGTGCCAGGTGGCAAGAAGGGACAGGAGTGGAGATGCCCAGTTCAAGGTCTCCTCACGTCACATAGGGGTGTTTAACCTTTCCTTGGCTGTTTCGCCCACACAGGCCTTCACGGGCACGGCCACTGATGTGCGTGGCACATGTGCTCCCCCACCCAGTACCTTCACCTGCCAGCGGGATGCTGGGCCCACGCGCTCACACGCGGTAACCAGAGCTTAAGCAAAACACCCACGGAGCTTGAGCTCTGCAGCTAGGCGTGCACACACATGGATGCAGGGAAGCGGAGCCGGGAAACAGCAGGGGCGGGCAGAAGATTCCTAGAGACACCACAGGGGGCACGTGCATGGGGGGTCCAGCACGAGTGTGCTCGGGAGGCGGCAGTGGCCATGGACACAGCACCCACACCTCCCCCAGCCTCCTTATCTAGTCTCCAACCAGAGCTCCGGGTTGGCATCAGTCTGGGGGCAGGCCCTGAATGTCAGGAGATGTCCCCCACCCTCTACCTGCCAGGCAGGAGCCTCTTGGGGCTGCCAGACCTGTGTGGGTACCAGGGCCTTCTGGCACAGCTCCTCAGGAGAATGGGCAGGCCCGGACGTGCTGCACAAGGGAGCAGGAGTGTGGGGGGTGGCTCTTACACAATCCCATCCGGGCTCAGCAAGGCGGGAGAGTTGAAAGGCCCCTGGCAGCTCCCCAGGCCCTTATGCCCGGGCAAGGAAACCACAGCCTGAAATGCCTGGGTTTCTGAAGGGCGGGAAGGCGGGATTTTTTGAGGTCTGCTCCACTCAGGCTGCCTCCCAGCCTCTGTCATTCCTCTGAGGCCAGAGGGGCTGCCAAGCATGTCAGGCACCGAATCACAGGCTTCCAGAAACTCAGCTAGGCTGGTGCCCTCATTTCCCACTGAATATGGGAAGGATTTGTTGAAGATTTGCCCAGATACCTGCAAGCAATGAAACCAATCCACTGAGGTACAGAGAGCAGCTGGAAAATGGGGTCCCAAGAACACTGATGATGTTCCTGGATGTGCCAGACACTATTTCAAGCACTTCCTGAATATTAACCAGTTCAGTTCCCACCATAACCCTGGAGGGTAGGCCCTGTCATTGTCATTTCCATTCTTTAGAGGTGCGGAAATAACTTGCCCAGGTCAACAAAGCTAGTGTGTGGCATGACGGATATGACCCAAGCAGCTTTACCAGCATTTATATCCTTTTTGGTCTTTTGGGAATCAAGCAGAATTGTGAGACAACCAATTAGGAATACCCTGGAAATGGCTTAGGAGCAAGGGTTGCAAACTTTAAGTGCCTATAGGGCCAGGCAGGTGAAATAAATGTGTGACTCAGGCCTGGTGGGGAGAGGCCTGTGGTCTCAACTGGAGAATGTGTAGGCAACCCAGAGATGTCCCAATACAAATTTCTTAAAATAAAGCTTGCCTGGAGGCCATTTGCCACAACCCCTCCCCCCCCCCAAACACACCCCTGATCATAGAGCAGCTCTAACATAAGCCTACTGCACCCGGACATGCACCAGGAAATGTGGCCTAACAGGGCATATCAGCTTGTCTTGGGGGTTTGAAAGAACACAGAAGCAGCAAAGGACAGAGATGCATTGGTGAGTGGAAGTGACAGAGGACAGGAAGAACAACCGATTTAGAAACAGCAAAGATGATGTGAGTTGCCTGTTCCTGGAGGAAGGAGGCTCTTGATGGCCTAAAGAACTCCACCACTTATGAGCCCAAGAAGGTCCAGGGAGGCCACTTCTGCTCCAGGACTCATCTAACAAGACAGGGTCCTCCATTTTAGGATGTTAGTCCCAGCCTGGTCACTGATTCACTTGGTTATTTCGAGTGCCTTGCTATAATCCCTTGGTCTGCTTTTTTGACTTGTTACAAGTAAAGCAATAGCATATTAGAGGTTGAACGTACAAATTTGCTGATTTTCAATTGGTTTTGACCTACAAAAACATCAGTTTCATATGATTCAACCCTATAATTGTCCTGTCTACCTTGCAAGGTGCAGAGGATAAATGAAAATGTTTGAAGCATGAGCCAAAGATTCACTGCCATGTACACAGCAGGCACCCAGTGAATGCTTGGTAAATGTAAATACTGGTTCCAGAACCAGGTGGTCATGAGCCTTCCTTACCGCTTCTAGCAAAGCCAACTGCCTGGGGACAGGGTCAGGCAAAGCAGCTCTTCGAGGGAAATTCACGTTCACCCAGCACCTCCCGGCAGTTTGCTCCAGTGCATCCCGTCCCCACTCCCCACACCCCCCACCCCCGCCCAGGCCAGAATCCAGAAGTCATCTCCAGTTTTCAGCTTGGACACAGAGACGACTGCCCAAAGCCACCATCTGGGGAGGAAAGAAGCCTCAATCGCTTAGATGTGGCACAGACCAAGCTCTCGGGGTATCCGGGTTTTGTGGACTGAACAATCCCTTCTAGGGTAACCGGAACTTAATGGATGCACCGCAGGTAGAAGACGCTGTCCTGCCTCATTTCCCATGCCGCACAATCCCTCCACTTCTCGGAAGGCTGTGGCACAAAGGAGGGGGTCACAGCGGCAGCGGCCGAAGAGCCCTTTCCTCCTTTGGGGCGAAAGGCGGCCCCAGGTCTGCGCCGCAATAAAGGCCACCAGCCGGTGGAGGGAGGGTACCGAACAAAGAGTTGGGACGCGTGGCCCTCGGGGACACCACTGGGAGTCCCTTGGATTGGCGCGCGCCCACCCTGGGGAAAATTCCACTTCCAGGCATTGGGGTACCTGGGGGCAGAACTGAGACCGGCGGGCGCCCCCTCCGCTGCCGCGTACCCGGGACGGGATGGCGACCGCCAAGCAACAGGAGGTGGTGCGGCTCTCCCGCCCTGTCCAACACCTGTCCAACGTTTCTCCCGGCCAAAGGACAGGGAGCATGGGCTTCTCTTCCCAGAGGACAAGTCTCTCGGGAAAGCCCCAACAGCCGGACTGACAGATGTGAACCAGGATGCGGGCCTGACGCGTGCGGGACAGGGGAAGTGGGGAGGGGGCCCAGACCCAGGTGGCGCCCCGGCACTCCGCGCCTCCTCCAGGCCGGGAAGGGGAGTCCGGGGCCAGAGGAGGCAGTCGGCGAGTGCGTGGTAAGCTCCGCAAAGGAAGTCTCGGGGTGGGAATGGGGTCAGCAAGAACCAAGAAGGGCGACTCGGTCTCTCCTCCCGTTCCTCACTTGAAGTTCTACTGGACTTGGCTTCCGTCCCTCCTCCACGACTTCAGACTCCGGGTTTTCTCCATTCCCAGATCCACGGCCCCAAGAGACAGACAGCGGAACCTGCCAATGGCAGGACGCAAAGCGTCAACTTTGTGTTCGCCCGCCACTCTCAGCCAGTGCGCGCCCGTTTCTCCAGAGTCCCGCCTTCCGTGTCGGGCGCCCCCTTCTGGCAATACGGGGACGAACCCTATCTGTCGCCATGTTGAGTGCGGCACGGTTATTAATATTTTTTTTTCTGGAACATTTTCCCACCTATTCTGATCTTTCTTCTCACACAGCTGGTTTCTTAGTTCGACAGTCAAGTGCGGTGACGATAAAGAGGGTGTAACCTGTGGTCTTCGGATTGTGCGCGTGATCCGATCGCCACGTCACGCCACGCTTGCCGAGCCCAACGCCATCTTGAGTGTGGCGCCTAGATGGTTCCCTTCTCAGGGCTCCGCGTGGTTCTTTAAATGGCGCCCCAAACTTCAAGGAGTCCCCAAGGACTAGACCAAGTGGTCTAAGAGGGCGATTATTTCCCCCAGTAAACTCTTCAGTGTATAAGTTTATGTGCCCCTCCCAGCCCCTTAAGTGGGGTGAGAGAGGGTAGACTCGATGGCCAGGCCCTAGAGGAGGCTCCCTGAGGCTGTCGCGACGGCAGTGACCGCTCGGGACAGGCGCTGTCCAAAGGCCTGGAGTGCGGAGACTGCTGCGTGGTGCGACGTCCGTGGGCTGTCCCGTTCGAAGGCAGGAGCCCGCACCAGCCCACGAGTCCCCTCGAAGCATGAATCTCAGATTGTGTGTGTGCTTGGTACGGAGCCCGCTTTTCGGCTGGCTCAGGCGGCCAACGCCGGGGCTAGTGGTGGGCAATGGGGTCACCTCTTCAAAGACCCGGGGCACCTGGGGCTGGGTAAAGGGTGTGGACGAGGTAGAGACGGGGCGTCCGAGGAGCGCGGGTCTCGGCCTCGCGCCCTCACTGCTCGTCGCAGGGCTTCCACCCACTTGCACTGGGACAATTCTCGGTCGAAGGTGCCCCGGCGCGGGGGGCGGGCACCTCCCCGGGCACTGCACAGGGCACCGCCCCGGGCGAGCGCAGCCCAGCACCCGGCTTCCCCTCCCCCTCGCTGGCAGCCGTCGTGCGCGCCGGCCACTGCCTCCTCTTCCCTCCCCCTCCTTCCGAGCAGCAGCGGGGAGAGGAGGACGGGGGGCTGGGCGGGCGGCTTTGCCGCGCTTTGGCTTTCTGCGTCAGCAGCCCCAGCAAAACAGCGACGGGAGCGCGCGCCCGGAGCGCGCTCGTGCGCCCCTCCCCCGCGGCGCCGGCGCCGCTGAGACCCGGCAAACTAAGGCCCTGAATGACAGTGCGGCCGGCGACTGCGCAGCGCGGGACGCACCAAGGCACTGCCGCTTTAAGCACGCTTGCCCATTGTTCGGAATCGAGCCAATGAGCGAGCGCCCGCTCCCTGCGCTCAGCCAATAACGTTCGGGCAGAGGAGGCCGAGCGCCGCCCACTAATCTATATTAAAGGTTCTGGCGCCGCGTGAGTTCCCCACTGGCTGCTCTGAAAAGCCATCTTTGCATTGTTCCCGTGTCGGGCTCCCCGTTCGCCGCAACCACCTCCGCCGCGCGCCTCCTCCGCCACCGCGGACTCCGGCAGCTTTCTCGCCAGAGTCCTCGAACTCTTGCTTTCTTTTTAATCCGCTGCATCGGATCACCGGCGTGCCCCATCATGTCAGACGCGGCCGTGGACACCAGCTCCGAGATCACCACCAAGGTGAGCTTGGACGCCGCCCGCCCCTTCGGGGTCCGCGCGCTGCTGCCGCCGGAGCGGTGTTTGGCGCGCGCGCGGCGGCTGGGCTGCCCCAAGCCCGCTGTCTCTTCCTCCCGCGGAGAGACCTCTCGCTCCTGGCCTAGGCCCCCAGGCAACCCACTCTTTTGTGTGCGGGGGAGGGGGCGGGAAGCCCGGCGGCAGGCGTGTTGCCCGTCGGGGAGTGGGCCGGGCGCCCTCGGGGCCCTGGGGGGCGGGCGCGGGGGCTGAGGGGCTCGGGTAGTGGCTTTTCCACAGCTCCTGAAACTTGTTTGTGAGTCGTCTGAACGGTGGCGGGAGGAGAGGGGCCGGGTTGGGGGTCGTCAGTTCGCAGGGTGCACGGAAATAACTTTGAAACTCGAGCGCTTTTGGAATCGGAAGTGCTGGGGGGGGGCCCGTGTGCGGGCGCGGGCCGGCTGCGGGAAGTGGCGGCTCCGCAACGAGCGCCGGCGGCGCTGCTCTTTGTTCCGAGCCGGGCCGCCTCGTTTCGCGCCTTGCGGTGGGTCCGCGGTGGTTTATCTGGACTAAGCTCTGATAAGGCGGAGTGAGGCAGCGGGTCGGCCGACCGCGACGTCGATTGTCTCCGCGGAGGTGTGAAGGTCTCCTCCGCCCTGGGTGCCCTTAGGGAGGGCGGGGGTAGGCGTCCTTCGGGGAGAGTGCGCTGGGAGCAGCCGCCCAGCTTAAATAATTGACCAGCGGTGCCGGGTTTGGCTGTGGAGGAGGCGAGCCCACGCGCCGTTGGGAGGAAACGGAAAGTGAAGGAACGGCGCGCCGGGGCGACGATGGGCGCCCCCCGCGGCTGCCCGGGAGTACCGTGTGCGAGGCCGCTCCGGAGGCGAGGCGGACGAACAAAAGCTATGGCAGCGGCTGATCGGTTGCACGGCCGAGCCGGGCGCCGGGGGTTGTCGGGGCCTGGTGCTGCGGGTTCACTGCCCTCGGTTTTGAGCTTCTGCGCGTTTGGCGCAGCTCTGGTTCTGCGCGCCGGGTCATTCCCGCGGCCCGCGCGGGGAGCGTCTCGTCTCCGCCCTCGGCGGGAGCGCGGCACTTTAAGGCAGGTCGGCTTTTTTACCTAAGGCTCTGGTCCGCGCCCCTCTCGTGCCCCGCTAGGGACGGGCAGGAGTCACCTTGGCGTCTCCTTAACCTCTGTGCCCCTGGCGTCACCTCTGGCTTTCTCCCAGGGGTGACTCCCCCGGCGGAGTGGAGCTTGCGACTGGGATCTCCGCAAGGGATCCAGCCGGCCCCCTCTGGGCCCAGCCCGGGAACTAGTTGGGTGGGGGGAGGGTCGGCCCTCCCCCGTGCGGACCTCCGTGTTCGTTTTCCTCCAAGGTGATTTCCCGCCGGGAGCAATAAATAGCCCCGTGGAGCGCGTCCCCGACGGCCTCGGGCTGCGGGACCGAGAAAGCCCCGTGGACTTCGGGGCGGCCTCCCGCGGGACTTTGCCCGCCAAAAGCAGAGAGGCTGGCCCGCGTATCGATGCCGGCGGTGGGCACGTCAAGAGGCCGGGAAAGACCGGCGCGCAGCTCGCGCGGCGGTGGGTCCAGCGCAGCCCGCAGGCTCGGGGTCTCCAGGGTCAGGGGCGCAATCGGCGGCCCTGGGCCACGTGCTCCGCGCGCGCGGTGCGTGCCGAGGCGCGCGCAAAGCCCGCCGGGCGGGGGCTGCGCGCCTGCGCGTAGCGTTCTCCCCGCCCCCACCCGCTCCCCGGGGCTTCGGCCGCCAGGGGGCGGGAGCGGGCGGTGCCGGGGTTTGCGGCCCGCCGGCCGGTGGTAATAGGGCAGACAGGTGCCCGGGGGCCGCTCACTGGACGGAGTCCGAGCTGCGTCCGGCCCGACTGCCTGTTTGTGTTGGCGGTCTGATCGGCAGGGCCAGGTGGAAAAAGTTACGGGGCTGCGGGGCGCCTGCGGCGGCGGTTGCCCTTTGGAAAGCGGACTAGGTCCGCTCCTCGAGGTGTGGTCTGACGGGCCCTGAGAGCCGCCGCGCACACCGCGAGACGTCGGGAGGGAGGTGGAGCGCACCGGGCGGCGCGTTTCTGAACAAGGGTCGAGTACCTTAAGTCCGGGCATATTTCCCGGCGAGGATCTGAGACTTCCTGGGACAGCTGTCACATACAGGGATTGGTGGGCTTGGGTCTTTTCAGAGACCTGCGCTGCCGTGGTTCTGGTGCTTAGCTTGGCTGTGAGGACTTGAGACAGCCCCCTCAGTTTTGCCTGTTAGCTCCCTCCCATTCCCTTCCCGGGCTAGCCCGCCCACGGGACTTCTCCCGCAGTGCCCGGGGCCTCCCTCCCTTACCTTATTTATTTATGGCACATACCTGCTGTCTTCCAAGAAGGATTTGTGATAGGCGGAGCTCCCTCTGGTTGGAAACCAGCCTGTGATGGGTGTGCGGGTGAAGTGTTCCCGGGCTTGTCTGCCCGGCCAGACGGGTTTAAGGCCCTGGTGCCACATGGCTTTTGTCCTAAGAAGCGTGAGTGAAGGGACAGTCGGAACAACTGCAGGGGGCTCTTTTGGTGTGTTTCTTAAGGGTTGAAAAATCGGAGGAAACACCACAGACACGCTGGGTATCCTGTGGCCCCTCCTTCCCGTGTTTCCAAGTGTAACGGGGCTGTTAGGACATCCAGATCCGCGCTGCATTCATACCCTAGGGTCCTGGGCTTCTTTGCCAGCCCAGGGTTTCTCAAAAGACTTACTGGTTCCCTCTTAACTTTTTGAAGGACTTAAAGGAGAAGAAGGAAGTTGTGGAGGAGGCAGAGAATGGAAGAGACGCTCCTGCTAATGGGAACGCTGTGAGTGTCCACCTTGCCCATGATGCTTAGCCGCTCCTGGCCAGGGAGTTCTCTCACTCCAGCTTGGGCTTAGTCTGGGGTGAGCGAGGAGGCTGAGCCCTTGGGTAGTTCCTGCATCACGGTCTCCTGGTGGAGCTTTAGGAAGAGGAGCTGAGATCTTTTGCCTGGTCTGTGGGCTGCAGATGCGTTGTGTGGGCTCTGGGGGAAGGGATGGGGCAGGGGTGGTGATCTGTTCTCACTAACAACCTGGTATGTTTTCTGTCGAGGAGAATGAGGAAAATGGGGAGCAGGAGGCCGAAAACGAAGTAGATGAAGAAGAGGAAGAAGGGGGGGAGGAGGAGGAGGAGGAGGAGGAAGGCGATGGTGAGTAGCCTTGTTTGTCTCCCCTTTTAGGGGGTACCTTTCCCTGGCCTGTCTAGCAAAGGGCAGGAATTGGGGGTTCCTGGGGTTGGAGACCAGTGGACCATCTGCAGCTGGGTTAATACTGTGGGGCTAGGACTTTTCTGGTTTTAGGCTAGTGAAGTGAAGCTATGCCCCACACACCCAGGCTCCCACTGGTGTGTTCCACACACTGATCTGTTGCTCTTTCCTCGTCTGGAGACAAGTGCCTGTATGGGTGGCAAGGCACCCTGACTGCCTCGTTTGTCAGGCAGCAGAGATCAGGGATATTCCTCTTCCCTGGAGAATGTGTCATTGGGAGGTCCCCTGAGGAGCTGTGGTGTTCTGTCCCCACCCCACCCAAGTTCAGGCTGTCACTGGGTGGGTAGATTCCACCAAGATTCTTCCTGGTTGCTTGAGGGAAGGCAGCGTGGTTTACCCTGGGGTTTGCTTCTGCAGGTGAGGAAGAGGATGGAGATGAAGATGAGGAGGCCGAGGCAGCTACGGGCAAACGGGCAGCTGAAGATGATGAGGTGGGTTCTGGCTTGGGTAGGGGTTGGGATCCGAGGCGCGATAGCCAGAGGGGCTGATTTTGGTGGTGTGGCCCTGAAAGGCTTCCTTATCTTGGGCAGGAACAGGAAGGAACCTAGGCCTTCCTTCCCAGAGCTCTGGAAGCCTCTGGAGCAGCCAGTGCCTGGCCCTTGCCTCTGCCCGCAGGTGTGGGGATGGGTCCTGTGGGCTGCAGGGTCCCTGACCATCTTTCTCTGCGCAGGATGACGATGTCGACACCAAGAAGCAGAAGACTGATGAGGATGACTAGACAGCAAAAAAGGAAAAGTTAAACTTAACAAAAAAAAGGCCACCGTGACCTATTCACCCTCCACTTCCCGTCTCAGAATCTAAACGTGGTCACCTTCGAGTAGAGAGTCCCGCCCGCCTGCCCAACGCGGGCAGCGCCACCCGCAGATGACACACGCTCTCCGCCACCCAACCAAAACCACAACGTGAATTTGCAACAGGGGAGGAAAAAAGAACCAAAACTTCCAAGGCCCTGCTTTTTTTCTTAAAAGTACTTTAAAAAGGAAAATTTGTTTGTATTTTTTATTTACATTTTATATTTTTGTACATATTGTTAGGGGTCAGCCATTTTTAATGATCTCGGATGACCAAACCAGCCTTCGGAGCGTTCTCTGTCCTACTTCTGACTTTACTTGTGGTGTGACCATGTTCATTATAATCTCAAAGGAGAAAAAAAACCTTGTAAAAAAAGCAAAAACAACAACAAAAAAACAATCTTATTCCGAGCATTCCAGTAACTTTTTTTGTGTATGTACTTAGCTGTACTATAAGTAGTTGGTTTGTATGAGATGGTTAAAAAGGCCAAAGATAAAAGGTTTCTTTTTTTCCTTTTTTGTCTATGAAGTTGCTGTTTATTTTTTTTGGCCTGTTTGATGTATGTGTGAAACAATGTTGTCCAACAATAAACCGGAATTTTATTTTGCTGAGTTGTTCTAACAAAGCTGTCTCAAGCCTGGTTTTTCTGCGTTTCAATTTCTCTAGACCGGAGGATGGGGCAAGGACAGCGGGGGTGGGGGCGGGGATTGGGAGGATCTTGAGCTCAGGCCCAGCTGTATTTCCTGGGGATAGTGTGCTGAAGACCCCAGCTCGCAAGGAGGATGGCTGTGCCCTTTGGGCAGCATGGTGGGTGGCCGTGGAGATGAGACTGAGCTGCCGCCGGCCTCCGAGCATGTGGGAGGGCCCTGGAGTTAGGGTTTGTGAAGGAGAAGCTGCTTACTGGGGTTGGTCTACTGATGCTACCAAGAGCCTTTCCCCAGGACCATGTTATTGGATGCCAGGTGGATCGGGGCGCCCTGGAGGCAGGGTCCGAATCCTCAGGCACTCCAGAGGAACGGGCTACATGAGGCGCATGAGTGGGTGGGTGGTGGCATGGGCCAAGACCCCAGACAAGTCACCTCCCAGTGGGACAACCCATAACTGGCCTTCCTCCTGGGTCCTCACCTAATTAGTTTGGTGACAATGGCTCCCCCTGGTGGTGGCATATGGCACCTTGTCCCCTTGGACTTCCCTTTTCAGGGCACTTGCGGCCTTGCCCTAATTCATCAAGCTCTTGCCTGGAGAAAGCCGTGGACTGCAGGCAGGCCAGCCTTCCCCTTGAGCACAGCTGAAGGTGGTAAGTAGTGGTGAGCACTGGTTGCAGTGAGTCAGGAACACTAACTGAAGTGGGGGTGAAGCGGGGGGGGGGGAGGGAAGCTCGAGCCCTCAGGGAAGGGAGATGTTAGCGCCCACTAAGCCTCCTGTGCTTATTCCCTTGCCTGGGGCCTGAAGACAAGCTTCACAAGCAGAAGTCCCTTGCCAGCCTCCATAGTGTGCCCAAGTTGTCATGTTCCCATTCTCTGGGGGGTCAGTGAGGGTTGACACCCTAAGCTGTTGGGGGTGCTGAGAATGGGCGACTGGGCTCACTTTGTGGGGCAATCTATTCGCTGAGTGTGTAAAAGTAAGGGTTCTGCCACCAGCTAGGTGATCCTGGGTCTCATCTCCTTTGTCACTCCTGAATGTAGTGGGGTTTTTGTTTTTTGTCTTTTTGAGACTTTTTGGGGGAGGGAGAGTCGGAGTGAGAGGGAGGGAGAATCTCCCGCAGACTCCCTATTGAGCATGGAGCCCGATGTGGGGCTCGGGATGTGGGGCTCGGGGCTCGTTCCTACAATCCTGAGATGGGACCGAGCTGACGCTCAAGCGACTGAGCCACCCAGGTGCCCCCTGAATGCAGTCTTAAAGATGACTTTCTCAGGAGTCCAAGTGAGACACTGAAGGGAAAGGGGGAGCAGAATTGGGGTGGGGCACAGAATCCTTGGGCTGGAGTGCCTGAGCCTACCCCACAGGCAGGAATGGCTGTGGGCAGAGGACGAGGGGGACAGAGAAGCCATGCACGCTCCCTACTCACTCCTGTCCCCCTACACTCCGGCCATGTGGGAGTTCTTGCCTCACATTTGAGCTGACTTACCACCATATCCAAAGAAAAGCCTGGGACCCCAGTTTCTGCTGATATCCACCCCCATAGCCCTCCCGTCTTCCTCTCCCTTTCTCAGGCCCCCACTCTCTTCGTTAGGGAGTCTTCAAGACACCTATGGGCAGCGAGGGTGGGAGAGTGATGCAGTTAACTGAGGTATCCATCCACAACTCCTTAAGGACCATCTCTGGATAAGGGGACCCTGAGCACAAAGACGGGGACCTGAGAGCAGAGAGGGCTTCCCTGGGGAGGCGGCATTAAAGCTGAGACTGGAAGGGCCAGGAGGATGAGAAAGGAGATGGGGGACAGTTTGGGGGGGCAGGAGTGCTGAATGGGCAGGCCCTGGTGCAGGAGGGTGCTCAGGGTACACAGGCAAAGGGGGCGGGGAGTCTGCGGACCAGGTACTGAGGTAGGATTCGGGGAAGCCAGGGAATGGTTTTAGGCAGAAAAGCTCCCTGGAAAGCATCATAGTGACATCTGTAGAGGCAGGGGACCTGGATTACGGGGAAGTGTCAGGTGGAAGAGAAGCAGGTGCATTTAAGATATCACATGGGGTAGGGGTGGCTGGGTGGCTCAGTTGGTTAAGTGTCTGCCGTCTGCTTCTCCCTCTGCCCCTCACCCTGCTCGTGCTCTCTCTCCCTCCCATTCTCTCTCTCTCTTGTTCTTGTTCTCTTTCAAAAAACTAAAATAAAAAGATACCATATGGGGTAAAGTGTCAAGACTTGGGGACTGAATGGGTGTTGGAGGCAAGGATCCCCTAGGCTCTGGCCTGAGCCCTGCAGCACAGGGAGGAGCCATTTACCATGTGGAAGGGGCTGGAGATGAAGGTCTACAGCTGCGTGGAGACCTTACTGTGTTTGAGGTGAATCGTCAGAGGCTGTTGGGTGCACAGGTCCGGAAGGCCGGAGAGAGGCCCGGGCTGGGCCAGAGTGGTGGAGGCCGAGGTATGAACAAGATAGGCCAGGACAAGGGCCTAGCAAGAAGAGCTAAGGCTTAGGTCACACGGGGAAGCACAGAGAGCTGGGTGCTGTCCCTCCCAGGAAGTGAAAGCTCCAAGCCCAAGGCCACTTCTCCCTTCATCCTGTGCCCTGCCTACCTTGCTCACCAGCCACATCAGCCTCCCTGTGTCCAAGGCAAGCTTGGTCCTCCCTAAGGGCCTTTGCACTTGCCATTCCCGCCCCAAGAATGTCTGACTCCCAGACTTCTCATAACTTGATCTATGTTAGGTCTCAGCGCCAGCGTTATCTCCCCAGGGAGGCCTTCCCTGTCCCTGACCTAAAGAAGGCCCTCCCCAGTTCTGTCCCTCGGCCACATAGCAGTTCTCACAAAGTGAGCTTGTCTATTTACTGGTTTGTGTGTTTTTTGGCTGTCTCCCACTGAGGTCAGGGCCATGTCTCATTCACCATGTTTCCCTGCACATAGTAGTTCGTTCGTTCGTTCATTCATTCATTCATTCATTCATTCATTCATTCATTCACATACGTACTGTTGTCATGCTGTCACTGTGCCAGACTCCATTCTAGGCTCTAGGGATACAGAAAGGAGCATGAGAGAGAAGGTCCCTCCTCAGGACACCACAGGACACCTCTTGGTGACGGGACAGCATTCCACACCCGTGTCTCCTCCGCCCACATTAGTGGTTTCTGCCGGCCCCGCACTGGGGAGGGGGCTTGCCCTTCACAGGGATTGGAGCCTGTGCAGTGACAACAGTGTGGAGTGTCCTCACTGGGCCGCTCACGCCCCAGGCTGCCCGTCCCCCATTGAGCTGTACCCAAAGTGCTGTCAGCGTCAGGGTCAGATCAAGGCCTTGGTTGGAGGGAACGTCTGGCCCGGTGTGCCCGCCCCACAGGACCGGCACAGGCTCCTGAGGCAAGGCTGACCAGCCGCACTCCTCTGCTTCCCAGGGCAGCTCAGTCCTGCGGATGTTCCCAAGGCCCAGAGCCCAGGGCGGGTCTCCAGCCGGGGGTGGGGGAGGGGGCAAGAGACCACGTGGCAGGCAACCCATGTGGCGGGCATCAGGCTCCCAGGCTCCCTCAGGCTGTGGCCCTGCTCGGGAGGGACTGCTCCCCTCAAAAGGCAGTGAGAGACTTAGCCCCATTCAGACACAGACACGACAGCCATGTTAATACGGAGCAAGTAACTGAACCCTGCTGGGCCTCAGTCTCCTGTGCGCAGTGGGAACAAGAGTGCGAGGCAGGAGCGAGGCTCAGGGCGGCCTTTCTTAACGAGTCTGCACCAAGCCGCCTGCATCCTCTGTCCCAGCCGCCTAGCCTCGCCACATAGCTTCACCCCACCACAAGTCCGGCCTGGAACAGTCCTTGCTGCCTTCGGCAGAGCTCACTTTCCTCTAGTCCCGAGACTAGCACACTATCACTGCCCGGGGACCAGAGTCCCGTCCATCCTCCTCCCAGGGACAGGGCGGCCCCTGCAGCCCGAATTGGGAGATTTGCGAGGGACGGGCTCCCTCTGGTGGACATAGGGGAACTGCAGGGGGCTCTGTTGGGTTCGGTTCAGTCCAGGGAACAGCCCCAGGGACCGCCGCCTCAGCCACCCCTACCCCGACAAAAAGACCTTCCTCCCTCTCTGTTTCTGGAGCCCCAGTCAGACATGCGAGTCAGTGGTCATTTCCCAAGCCTTCCCTCTGGGCAGCTGATTGGTCCTTTTCGTCAGGGGAGACCCCAGGCATCTCCAGAGCCCGAGCCAAGGCCAGGGTTGGTCCCTCCTTGGCTTCTGGCCCCCTGGGCTCCTTCTTGCTTAACCGGTTCAAATGCTTGGTGTGCGCAGCACCTTCCTGGGGCGGGCCCAGCTGTTGGTCCTGTCTGCTCGCTCTTCATAGTGCCTGCTGAGCTGAGTCCCAGGCCCTGGGTTCTCAGCTGCCTGGAACGCGGGGCTGGAGTTCCGGGGCTCCCAGCTGCGCTCCCTGGCACTCTGAGCTGCCTGCCAGGCTGGCCTAGGCCCGAGTGCCAGGATCCCGTGCCACGTCTCCTCCGCTGCCGTTGCTGGCCCCAGGGTCCAAAGACCTAGATCCCCAAAGCCCAGCCTTCTGCCATGCCTCCTGTGTGGCCTCCTCTGTCCTGGGCAGAGGCCAGCCCTGCCTGCCTCAGGCCCTGGCCACTTCGTGGTCCCTGCCTGGGGAAAGCTGCTTCATGGGGACAGAAACCGTGGTCCCAGCTTTATGTGGGGTAGTCCAATTTTGCAGTGTGGCTGCTGGTCAACCCCTAGCTCCAAGCCCTTGATGGGAAGGGTAGTAGGGCCAGCCAGGGAAGAAGGCAAGGCTCTCCCCGGGCCTTCCTCTCCAGAGACTTCAGCCTCCACTCACAGGGTCTGCTCTGAGTTCAGGGAGGGGACGAAAGCTCAAATTAGGAAACAGCCACAACCTCCTGAGGCCGTCTGCAACACTGACCTTATATACTAGGGGAATGATTTTATGGAGAAGACCTAGCAGCCTGTGGCTGGTGTGGATTCTGTGAAGTCCTGGGCACAGCCAAGGGACCCAGCTTGGAGGGAGTATGTCCTCATGAGCTCTCCGTCAAGGCTGCTGCCCATAGCAACAGGAAGTGCCAGGTGGTCACTGGAGACAACCTCATTTCACATGCGTCCATGCTGGGGCCCAGCTGTGAGGCTCTTGACAGGAGCGGATCTCTGGCAGGAAGGAGCTGCTGGTGAGGATTCCATAAGGTACCAGGGGACATATGCTGTTTTTGTCACCAGCAGCCATCCCATCACCCTTCTCTTGGCAATAATCTCCTGAAATGGTGTCCAGTTTGCCTCCTAAAGAACTTTCCCTCCCCCACTCTCACCCCAATTCCACCAGCAGAATATGCTGTTTGGTCTTGGCCAATCAGTGCCCAGGAACCCCTGGCTATACTGATTGGCTCAGGGCTGGCACATGACCCTAGTTGATCCAATCAGAATGAGTCCTGGGATTTTTTTTTTTTTTTTTTTTAATAAGTTAGCTCTAGCCCAACGTGGTGGTGGAACTCTGGACTCTGAGATCAAGAGCCATGCACTCCACTGACTGAGCCAGCTAGGGGGCCCCCTCCTGGGATTTTTTGATTGAGTTGCTGCAAAGGGAAGAAGCCTGGGCCCGGGCGGTGAGCCATGAATTTAGGGCGATGTGAGAGGTGGAGACTGCAGCCCACACAGATGGAAGAGTTGAGCCAAGAGGCAGAGGGACCCTAAGTTCATTGACATTGCTTGAGTTTCTGGCTTGACCTGTACTTAACGCCGTACCAATCTCTGGACTCTTCAATTATGCAAGTCAGTACATTTTATTTTAGTTTACGCTGGTTCAGGGTGGGTTTTCTGTCATCTGTAAATGAGTCATACTAGTAGACATGAGAATACTGGGCTCTGGGCTCTAATCTCCAAAGCCAATCAGACTTCCATGAACAACAAAGACAGTTTGAGGAAAGGGGAGGGCGGAGGTGTGGGCACTGCACTTCTGGTGTGGTTTCCAGGTGGAAGGGGAGCAGAGGGAGGTGAATCAGCCTCGGAAGAGGCTGTGATGCTCACAGTTCATCGCTCGGTAGGACCACAGAGTCCTGCTGGACTCATTTCCAGCCGGTGTGTGGGGCGGCCATGGCCCAGTCCTCTGAGCTGCCCACCTTGCATCCACGGCCTGGAGTCCCCCTTTCCCTCTCTCCAGCCTGCAGTGCTCCCTGGTCCTCTGACCTCCCTGGAACTCACAGAACTTACAGTGTTCCCACCTATGCCTCACAGCTGAACACAGTGTCATTGGACTCAAGGGCAAGACCCCACCATCTCCATGCAACCTGGCACCTCCCAACTGTCTCTCTGCTCCAAGGTGTGCCTGAGAGGTTGCATCCATCCTGTTTGGTGAAGTGCTGGGGTAAGCAACAGGAACGGTTTTCTTTCTGCAGAACAGAACTGAAAGAAAACAGACTCCCTGGGTCTTTAACATATGAAGGAGTCTCTAAGAGGAAAATTTAACATGTAGCTCATTCCAAATTTGACCTGGAATTATTAAATTTAAATTCAATTAATTAACATACAGTGTATTAATTAGTTTCAGAGGTAGAGTTTAGTGATTCATCAATTGCATATAACACCCAGTGCTCATTACAGAGCCCTTAATACCCATCACCCAGTTACCCCATCCCCCCATCCATCTCCCCTCCTGCAACCCTCAGTTTGTTCCCTATGGTTTAGAATCTCTTATGGTTTGTCTCTTTCTCTCTGATTTCATCTTATTCCCCCCCCTTCCCCTGTGATCCTGTTTTGTTTCTTAAATTCCATATGAGTGAAATTATAATTGTCTTTCTCTGACTTATTTCACTTAGCATAATACCTTCTAGTTCCATCCATGTCATTGCAAATGGTAAAATTTTATTTTTTGATGGCTGAGTAATAATTCACAGAATATTCCCCCCTGGAAAGCCTATTAACATACTGAAGGACATTAGTGTCCAGAAAAAGCTGATCCTGTGCAACAAGGACGCTGACTAGGGTTCAGGGCGTTTGCTGAACTAAACAGATGATAGGAAAAGGATTCTTTTGAGAACTGGTTCCATGGTCTGGCCACAGAATCCTGCACGGGCCTCACGCAGGCCCCCTCAGCAGCAGGTGGTCTGGGCCCCTGTGACCTTTGTCAACACAGCCCAGGACATGGTTGGTGTCAGTAGTTTTTTTTTTTTTTTTTTAAAGATTTTATTTATTTATTTGACAGAGATAGAGACAGCCAGCGAGAGAGGGAATAAGCAGGGGGAGTGGGAGAGGAAGAAGCAGGCTCATAGCAGAGGAGCCTGATGTGGGGCTCGATCCCATAACGCCGGGATCACGCCCTGAGCCGAAGGCAGACGCTTAACCGCTGTGCCACCCAGGCGCCCCTGGTGTCAGTAGTTTTGGGCGTAGCTAAGGATGGAAACGGATACAAACCTTTCTGGTAAGCATTTGACCCTATATATCAAGTTCCAAAAAATGTGAACATCCTTTGTCTTAAAAATTCATCTGCAACTCCATTCTGTATCCTAGGAAAACTTCTACCCCTCCCCAGAGGTGTTCTCTGGGTTCTTCTCACCAATCTCCCCACAATGTCCCAAGTGTGACTCCCGTGGTTTCCACCAGAGCCTGGGTTGTGGCCTGCTGGATACTGATGCTGGGCAGACCTCTAGCCTTGGAAGATACTGAGGCTGGGTGAGTTCCAGCCCCATGGGGGGAGGTGACAGTGGACTCTAACCCTTTGTCAACACCGTCCTTGGCCAGCTTTGAGGGCCTGCTGACCTCTCTTCTAGTCAACCTCTCAGTAAGCCCCTCTCACCAGGGGATGCTCATTTCTTTCCTTGGAGACAGTGTGATCTGAATCCATTTTAAAGACCATGGGATCAAACTGAGTTCCATTATTAGGTAGGCAGGCTTTCTATTATTTTCCTGCTCTGCTCAGGGGCCTGCCAAAATCACAAACAGGACTTAACTTTTAAATGGTTAGTCTCTTGTTATGCAATGACATTTTTTACATGTGGCACTCCCAGTGGCCACTTGCCTCCCCAGGGAGACCAAGGAGTTGCCTGTGGGCAGAAGCAAGGTTTTTTTCAGCAAATGATTGTGCGCCTCCTTCAAAACACAACCACATCCACCCTGAGGTCTCAGAATTCTGAGCCAGAACGGTATCATTTGAGCCTGGAAATGTTTGAGAATCATTACAGCCATAAAACTCTTGAATATCAAAAGTGTCTCGTTTTAAGTAAATGTGAACCCTCCAAGAAAAATCTTAGCCTAATTGTACCAAACGTGTTGTAGACTGTTGCTGAATACAAGCCAATTAAAAGTGAGTAACAATTAGACAATCTGCCAGAAGAGAGGATTTGCATTCGAATTCTGACCCAGGGCTGGGCTCTGAGTAAACAGTGTGTATGGCCAACAACATACCAGGAAAGAAGAGAAAAGACCATTATCAATCTCTGTAACATAAAAAAGTGAAACGAAACGTCAAGTTCTGTGAAGAGGAAGACCAATCGTGTATAACTTAATTACACAGGGTGCCCTGTGCACCATATGCAGATGATCATATTGTATGGCTCTAATGTACACACTTCAGCCCCAAATGAAAGTAATAATTATATATAAAACATTCAAGTGATAATAATCTTGCTTATCCTCTTCTAATTGAGAAGAGCTATTTGGGGGATGATTTGAATCAATCAAGTCATTTAAAAAGCCACTCTTAAGAAATTTGAAAAAAAATGCCTTCTTTTCCTTTGAAAACATTTTCTTTAACAAGTACAAGAATTCAAAAGCATCCCATTACCAAGAGCTGTCTCAGGGTTCAGAGAGAGTCAATGCCCACTTCCTGCTGTGGCTGTCAGTGATGGTAATGCAGGTGCATGTGTTTCTAACCCTCTGAAAGGCATATTTTATTTTAACTAATCTCTACCCCCAAACTGGGGCTCAACATCACCACCCCAAGATTGAGAGTTGCATAACTCTACCGACTGAGCCAGCCAGGTGCTCCTGAAAGGCATATATATGTATATATATATATATATTTAAAGATTTTATTTATTTATTTATTTGACAGAGGGAGACAGCCAGTGAGAGAGGGAACACAAGCAGGGGGAGTGGGAGAGGAAGAAGCAGGCTCCTAGCGGAGGAGCCTGATGCGGGGCTTGATCCCATAACGCCGGGATCACGCCCTGAGCCGAAGGCAGATGCTTAATGACTGTGCCACCCAGGCGCCCCCTGAAAGGCATATTTTTAAACTGAGGGCTTAGGGTGCCGGGCTGGCTCAGTCAGTACAGTATGTGACTCTTGCTCTCAGGATTGTGAGTTTGAGCCCCCTTTGGGGGTAGAGACTACTTAAAAATAAAATCTGAAAAAAACCAAAAACTAAGGGCTTATTAGAGGTTCCTAAACTTTCTCTGTTCACAGCACACTTAGTGTCTCAGTCATTTTTCTACAGTGCAAAAAAACCAAAATAAATAATTAAAAAAAAATTATGTAGTTAGGTCCAAACAACTTGTTAAGTATTTATATCCTAACCCAGTAGCTGTCATATTATTTTGGAAAAAGAAAAGCCACATAAATTGAGAGAAAAAATATTTTATTTATCATCACAATGACTTATGGACGTGATGTGTGCCTGATGAGCATGTCACAGCTTCTCAAACCTTGGAATCAGATTGGACACAACCACCCTCATTTCCTGTTCACACTTTTTTTTCTTAAGATTTATTCATTTATTTTACAGAGAGCACGTGCGAGTGCAGCTGGTGGGGCAAAGGGACAGAATCCCAAGCAGACTCCGCCCTTAGTGTGGAGCCCAATGTGGGGTTCGATTCCACGACCGAGATCATGACCTGAGTCGAAACCAAAAGTTGGATGTTTAGCCAACTGTGTCACCTGGGCACCCCTGTTCACATTGACTTTTCAGGGGTACTTGTTTACCACCAAAACATCCAAAAATTCAGTTTCCCAAAGATAGCTCATCAAAAAGAATACAGTATGGTGCAATATAATGTTGAAACTGAACTACCTTGAGCTAACTGTGAGCAGTGTACAACAGACATCCCAATGGCTGCATTTCCTTTGAAAATTAAAAAATCCTTTGGCACGGTTGTGAATTTGCTGCAGTGCCCTGGGGTACCTTGGTGCACAGTTTGGGAACCAAATGTATTCACCAAATCTCTGCTTCTCACTCCATTCCACTCCACCACTCAGTTTATTCAAAACGACGGTCAAAGCTGGGGCGCCTGGGTGGCTCAGTCATTAAGCGTCTGCCTTCGGCTCAGGGCGTGATCCCGGAGTCCTGGGATCAAGCCCCACGTTGGGCTCCTCCACTGGGAGCCTGCTTCTTCCTCTCCCACTCCCCCTGCTGTGTTCCCTCTCTCGCTGGCTGTCTTTCTCTCTGTCAAATAAATAAAATCTTAAAAAAACAAAAAACAAAAACAACACAAAAAAATCAAAACCTATGGTCAAAGCTGCTTAGTTGCAAACCAAATAAAAATGCACCAAAAAAAATGCTAAGCCAGGTTTGGTCTTCACTTTGAGGACTATTTTAGCAGTATATATATATATATATTTTTAAAAGATTTTATTTATTTATTTGACAGAGAGATAGCACAAGAAGGCACAGCAGCAGCAGAAGGAGAGGGAGAAGCAGGCTCCCCGCGGAGCAGGAAGCCCAATGTGGGACTCGGTCCCAGGACCCGGAGATCACGACCTGAACTAAAGGCAGATGCTCAACCGTCTGAGCCACCCAGGTGCCCCTTAACGGTGTATTTTGCAAGCTGCAAAACAATTACCAGCAAGATCACTAGCAAGAAGTTTTAAAAATAAACTGTTCAATGTAGAGGGACTGGCGACCAGGAACACATTTTGGGGCTCTTTTTGGCCGAAATGTTAAGGATAAATCAGAAGGGAAGACGCTGGCCTGACAGGCCCCAGGAACTGCAGCATGGACAGTAAGGGTGGAGATGTTTGTAAGGCTAGTCAACAGGCCTTGGTCTGGATTATGGGGCAGCCCTTTCTCCCTGCTAACCTCCAGGAAGTGGTTATCAACCCTGAAATTCTCTTCCTTCCCCTGAACCTGGTTTCTATCCGCCCATCCCATCCCAGCCTGGGAGGGAGGGTGCAGTGAACGAAAGCAGGGACATCTGTCTCTAACCTCTGTGGCCTACTTCTTCCTCATTTCCCCTCTCCATCCTATACCAGGCTGGAAGAGGCAGGTTCACTCCTCCCACAAGGAGGAGCTCTTTGTAGTAAGTGAGACAGTGGTGTATGGCCCCCCCAGATTCTTGCTTTGTTGACAGTTTAAGGGACTTAAGAAATCTTTTCGAGTATCCGTGGCTGCTGGCTTGCTGGGGACTTGTCCATCCTGTTTTGGTGGTCAAAGGCTGAATGCTGACTTCTTTCCATTCTTTCTCACACAAGACTGATGCTGCCATTGCACTGTCCTATTTCTCGTCAGAGCACCGATTGCTATCTGAAATTATTTGCTTCCTGTCTCCTCTCATTAGAATGTGATGGTAGGAACTTCACTGGTCTTGTCCAGCAAGTGTGCCCACCATTTAAAACAGCATCTGGTACATAAAAAGTGCTCAATAAATATATGTGGAGTGAATGCATAATGCCTAAAGAATTTGCACACAGAATGTTCTCGCTATACAACAGCTAGGAAGGAAGGAAGGAAGGAAGGAAGGAAGGAAGGAAAGGAAGAAAGAGAAAGAAAAAGAAAGAGAAGAAAGAAAAAGAAAACAGAAACAAATCCAAAAATCTACTAACAAACATTTTAGGGACAAGATGGTTGGAAGCGAATAAAGAGCCTGCAAGGAGCAGACTCCCAAGAAAGGGGCTCCCAGAACCCACAGGAATTTCCAGGAGCTGTCAGAAGGATCAAATGCAGCTGACAAAGCAGGGAGGACCAGAAGGGGGCAGTGGATCAGTGGAGTTCAGGGATGCACTGGAGGAAAGGTGGCCGCTGGCCAGAGCCAGACAGTGGTGGAAGAGTAAATCAGAGGCAGGGAGGTGGAAAGAGTGAGTGGAGACAATCCAAAGGAATTTGGATCTGCAGAGAAAGAGCAGGATGGAGCAGGAGCTGTAGGCGTTGCAGGACTGAAGAAAAGCCTTATTTTTTTTTAATTTTTAAAAAGATTTACTTATTTATTTGAGAGAGAGAGAGGGAGAGAAAGAGTATGAGCCAGGGGAGGGGTAGAGGGAGAGAGAGAGGGAGAGAGCAGATTCCCTGCAGAGCTCGACACCAGGGGCCCATTCCAGGACCCTGGGATCACGACCTGAGCTGAAGTCCAACGCTTAACCGACTGGGCCACGCAGGTGCCCCACAAGCCTTATTTTTAAAAATTTATATTTTTATTTATTAAGATTTTTTATTTATTTGACAGAGAGAGACAGCCAGTGAGAGAGGGAACACAAGCAGGGGGAGTGGGAGAGGGAGAAGCAGGCTCATAGCGGAGCAGGGAGCCCGATGAGGAGCTCAATCCCAGGAGCCTGGGATCACGCCCTGGACCGAAGGCAGATGGTTAACGACTGAGCCACCCAGACACCCCTAAAAATTTATATTTTTAGGGTCACTTGAACATGTTCTATAGGCTAAGAGTTGGAAGGATTTAGAGACGAGAGGGCTGGGACGCCTGGGTGGCTCAGTCGGTTAGGCGTCTTCCTTTGGCTCAGGTCATGATCTCAGGGTCCTGGGAACTGAGTCCCACATGGGGCTCCCTGCTCTGCCTGCCACTCCCCCTACTTGTGCCCTCTCTCGCTCACTCTGACAAAGAAATAAAATCTTAAAAAAAAAAAAATAGAGAGGGCTTTCCTGATTTTTCTGAAGCGTGTGTAATCTAATTTTTTTCATTTTCATTTATTTCTTTTTTTATCTCTTCTTCCTTTAAATTCACCTTGCTTCCCTTATCACAGGCATTTATAATCACCTGTCACATCCCTCTACTAGAGACGGATCTCAGAAAGGCAGGCCTGTGCCTCACACGTATGCATACAGGAAGAGTGTAGGTGTGCCCTGAATGTGGCTGGCTCCCCTTTGGTAGATTGGACTTCCTCCCACCCCTTCCTGCCCAACCGAGGCCAGACTCAGGGCTCCACCACACACCCGTCAGAGAAGGCCACGGCACTGGCGCGTGACTTCAGTTTACCTTATGGCCACCTGTGCACATGTATCCATCTCTCACACCTCCTTACTGCCTCTACCAGGATTTCTCGAAGTATGGACCACAGACTGCCTGCTGTAGCGGGTAGATTTCTGGGCCCCACACCTACTAAATCAGAATCTCTGGGGCAGGGGCAGGTACCTGTAAATGTGCCAGGCCTGGGCTGCAGGCCTCTCCTTTGTAACATTCTGTGGCCTTCGATGTATGTACAGAACCCCCAGCTCTTCAGGCATTTAGACCTGCACCCATTCTACCGGAGCGGACTTTGACCTACCAGCGCCCTAGTCCCCACAGCTCTTGTGCCCTCTTCCTGTGCTCCCCCCTGCCCATACCCTCCCCTCTTCCTCCTCCCACCATAGGTGCAGCCATCTTCCCAGCCAGCCCCAATCCCTCCTGCACAGCTCAGAACCCCTCAATCACACTGTCCCCGGAGCACACATTCTGGCCTTCCTTGTTTCATGATAAAATGAGCAACAATGCCTGAGCAGATTTGCCTGAAGAGATGGAAAGCGTCTAAGAATGACTGAGCTGTAATTCTTTTCTCAGAGCAGCTGGCAAAGAAGTGTGTCCCTGACAGTTCTGGCTGGGTGAGTGAGTGGAGAAGGGCAGGGAAGGAGGCTCTAAGCAGGTGGAGAAGCTTCCCTGGAACGGCCTCTCTCCACTGGGAGGTGTCCAGTTCCCTGAGAGCCTTCCCCACTGGAATTCCGGGGAGCAGTAGCAGTTCAGGAAAAGGAGATGAGTTCACTCTGAGAGAAGAGATGACATTTCCAGAAAGCAAAAGGAAATGTGGATTCATTTTAACTTTTTCGTTCAATCTTGGTATTTAAAAATTAGCTTTTGAAGACAACGCCCTCATGTGAGGAATGGGATTGTCACTGAAAGATGGTGACAGTCCACTAAAAATGTCCTTTTCCTCCCATCCACAGATGCAAACAGACCCTTTGGTAATGGACAGAAGGAGAGAAGGAATATGTGAGCAGGGGCTACGCCAGAGAGGCCCCATCTCTGGCTGTATTCTCTTCCCCTCTGGCCTCAGACCTCACTAGCGTGTGAACTGGAAACCCTTGAATTGCTGGTATCGTATAAAGAACTGTGAAGGCTGCTGGTAGCTCAGAGGTTAAGTTCCTAAAAAAGAACCCTTCTCTCTCATGTCAGACTTGCAGGCACCCAGCTACCATCACTCTCGTCCACAAATGGCTTCCTCTGCCTGGGTTTTAAGGCCTCCCAGCACCCCACCCCATCCCAGATGCGTTCCCATCGTTCTCTACAAGACTTCAGGGAGATCTTTTCTCCATTCTGTAACTTCTATCCTCTCACGTAAGAATAGAAGAGTCTCTCCTATGCCAGCTTGGAACTTCTACCCTTTCTGGAAACCTCTTGAGCAAAGGTATGCTATAAAGGTATGACAAAAGTTAAAAGCAACAACAAACAAACAAACAAACAGGGCAGCTATGCTGTGGAAGAGAACTACTACATATCATTCTCAAAGACAAATGTTAAGGTCATGGGTCTTGTTTGGGTACGTCGTACGTTCTTAGAAAGCAGCAACTGAAGCATCGGGAACTCAAGATCTATCAGTCACCCCTGGAGTAAAATATAGTTGTGATCCTATGGTCTGATAAATGTCTTTCTTCACATCATGGGGCTGGGTTCATGTTCCAGAAAAAGTAGAGATGAAAGCAGTGCCATGCTAAAGACTGTAGGAATATTTTAATTCATATGTTTTAATTCATTACGTAATAATAATATCACAGTCTATTTTACAAGTTAAATGTATGAGAATGTATGAAATAGAAATGGTAGGAAAAAAACTAAACATAGGTCAGGAAATATGAATTTTTCCAAAACCAGGGGCCAAAGGAAGATGTGTTGCCTGCAGGGCCCAAGGAGGAGGCAGGGAGGGGGTGGGAAGAGCCTCGGCTCTCGTGGTAAGCGTCTGTCCCTGTGTCACCCTGGGAAGGAGTCAAGGCTCACCCTCTGCCCTGGTCTGGGGTTGGGAGTTGAGTCTGGTCAGTGGAAGATGGCAGGTTGGGAGGAAACAGCCATCTGGTTACCTACACAGAACTGGTCCCCTGGTGGCCGCAGGTGGGTTTTGCCGGACAAGGAATTAGGGGTAGAAGTGTCAAAAATCAAATGTGTGGAGGAAAAAAGTAAACGGTTTCCTCCTTTTCCCCCCAAAACCCAAATTCTTGAAATGCACACACATTCTTCTCTCAAACGTAGAAAAGTCTCACTCTGGATGTGCTTACAAGAAGATCGTCGTCAAAAAACTTTGTCTCTATGATAACATTCCCACTATAAGTAAGAAGAGAGGGCAAAAGAGTGAGTGTGTTAGGCAACAGATTTCATTTCCACAGAGTGGTTTCAGTTTGGGTCTGCCGGGCCCAGGGACACACACCTACCTGAACCTTGGCTTGGGGACACTGAAATCTATGTCCAAATGGGGTTAGAAGTCTAATGTGACATTTAACTTTGTGATTAGATTTTTTTTCTCCCCAAGTTCAGAAAACAGAAGAAAGAGCATGTCTTAATCCTTGATATATGTAAAGCCCTTAGCAGAGTGCTCTGAACATACGGGTGCTTATAAATACAACTTTTTTTTTTTTTTTTAAGATATGACTGACTTTTTGATACACATGGAAACCTGCAGGCCTTAGGGGTGGTATCTTTCCCTACAACACCTACTCTGGTAGATAGCTGTGGGTTGGCTTTTCCCGCATCTATTTTCATCACTTTGGGTAACAGCACTCTGCTCTTCTTTTGGGGACCTACCCCATCTCCAGTCCATGGGTCAGTCAAGTAGCCCCTCCTTCACCTGGCAAAGGGGTGGGCACAGGACATAATTTGGGCCAATCAGACTCTCTACCCGGAGCAGGATCCTTTCTATGGCTGTTCCTGAAGGAAATCATCCATGGATTCCTGCCATCTGGATCTTTAAAGCTGCTCGGGTCTCAGCACCCCCCACCCCCGCCCCCTTCAGCGCTGTCATATCAGCTGGAGTCATTTCTATGGCTTGTAGCCAAAAACCCCAAATGACACACCTGTATTGCACAGAGTGGAATTTCATTTTTCTTGGTGGGTATCTCAGTGTTTCCAAACCAAACCACTCTTGAACCAAGTTAAGGGCAACAGAGGTACTGTATTTGGGTTCCAAAAAGTAAAATACGACTTAAAGAACTGAAATATGTCATCATAGACTTACTGGTTTTAGTACCTGAAAGAAATCGGGCCTGGGCAAAGGAGGAGTCAATGAAAGTTAATAAAATAAAAAAATACCCTTCTATTACTACCCTGTACTTTCCCAGGGTAATTAATAGCCAGCAGATACATTTTTGTTGGTAATTAATTATAAAATAGGTACATAAGAAACTCAAGATTTAATTGGCTATTAGAATATAAAAATACCTACTGTTGTAATTAAAAATCTATTAAAGACTTATAAAGTAAATAACCTCTATTTATATTCAGTATGGCTTTCACCAAGGATCTGTTTAAAGGGATAATCCAATATTGCACAATTATCTGTGTGAATAACTCATTACTAGACACTATTACTAAAACCTCTGAAAGTTTAATACCTTTTCCCAAGAGAAAATGGTAGGTGGGCCATTACTGATAGTGTTTTGGATAAAGGACAAACTAATTATTCTTTGAGCAGGAAGCATAACTATTAAAATGGTAAGCTAGTCTCTGAAAAACTATAACCAAACATTATCCTCTAAAACAAAATTAGAACTTTGCCAGATTCCATTAAAGGCCATTCAAGAAAAGTACAGAGTATTAGAAGTTTGGTAGTCAGGAAAATAAGCAAATTAGCCTAGATTTAATATAAAGTACAAGCCAGTTTCTCCCATATCATCTCATTTTATTCTCACTCCACCTCTGTGAGATAGTATTAATTCTATCTTTAGAGAGGAGAAAAATAAGGCCAGAGAGGTAAACATTGTCAAGATTGCACAGCAAGTCAGGGTTAATCAGGAATTTAGTCTAAAGGTCTAATCTAAAGTTTTTTATTTTTTTCCATTTGATCACACTGTCTTTTTCACATGACAGAAGTCAGTAACCTGTAAACTCGGATACCCCTGGATACTCTCTACCCTTATTTTCAACCTGGGTTGCCCGCTGAACAGGACCACAAGTCCCCCCGCCTGGAACACCTGCTCCGAGACCCACTCTACAAAGCCTGTGGTCTGCTCACTCACGTTAGCACGCTGGCGGGCATCATCTGGGACTCGGGTGCTGCCTCTATCAGGGACTGCCAGGTGTTGGTGGAGTTTGGGATCACAAAGCCAAACTCGAAGAACCATTCTGAAGGAAGAAGGAAAAGATGGTGAGTGGGCACCCCAGACAGTCTCAGGGCTCCGCATCCGCCCCCCTTTAGAGTGAGCCTCTTCTTACCCCAAGAACCACAAATGAAGCCATCAGAAACCTCTCAGGCCGGAGGCATAAGAAAGGTCGTGGAAGCCCCCTGAGGCTGTCCTTTGGACCAAACTAGAGGCTTACTCCCTATGCTCTAGGGTCTAAAGGACGAGGACCGGTGGGCAGATACAGTATAAGCAATGCTTTCTTAGAAGTAGACTATACGTATATAATAAACAGAAGAACAGAATAGGCCTTTCACTTGGAATTTCAGCTCTAAGACACATACGTGCACTCTTACAGTTCATGGTGGAAACTCAGTGCAGAGTGGCCTTGCCGGTCAGATCCACAGGAGGAGAGCACTGTACCAGGCCCTAATTGGCAGCTTCCTCGTGACCATGTTACAATCTGCCAGTGATAAAGCAGGTGCCAACCCAGGCCCACCAGTGTCAGAAACCCTTTTGTTGGGCTCAAAGCCCCTTGTCACTGCCAGCTTTGTTTTTGTTTGTTTTTGCTGGGGCCCCCAGTCCCGCAGGATATAGGAATCCCATTACAAACTAAGTTGCAAAATGAACATTATTACCAAAGCAGTGTTTTTAGTTCACTGGGTCCTGCCTGTTTTCCCTGTCACCCTAAGTGTGGCTTCCAGGCACTAGGCCACAGAATACCTTCTAGGCATTGCCCTTTGAAGTAAACTTTCTGTTCCAGGCGGAATTTTTCCATTTGCTCTGCTGAAGAGAAGTTCAATTCTCGAGACACTGCCTTGCACTTGAGGATTTTCTTGGGAACGCGGGCTGGTAAAGAAAAAGAAATATTGAAGCAAGCCATTCTCAATGAAAATCACATACTATGATGCTGCAAGTTTCTGGGAGCTTCTTAGAGCCGATTTAGAGAACACATTACCAATGTTACATTTCAGAGAATGTCTTGGTAACAGAATTACACTTTTTAATTAAAGGCAGAGGTCCCCAACTGGTCAAGTGCATCTGACTGAAAGATTTTTCTTTATTATTATTTTTTAAAGATTTTATTTATTCGAGAGAGACAGAAAGAGATGGAGAGCACAGGAGAGGGTGAAGCAGACTCCCCGCTGAGCAGAGAGCCTGAGGCGGGGATGCAGGGCTCGATCCTAGGACCCTGAGATCATGAACCGAGCCAAAGGCAGACGCTTAACCAACTGAGCCACCCAGGTGCCCCCCTGAAAGATCTTTAAGAAACACCAGATGTAGTGCATCCTTCCCCAGCTGCTCTCATCAGGAAAAGTGCTGAATGGGCAAACTTCTCTACTCTGTTCTGTTGGTTTTAACCCCTTAGTTTTTCTTTTATTTCAGGGAGATAAAAATGCAAATTTTCTTTTGGAAAAAAAAGCTGAGAGCTTAGTTTGTATCTTTACGTATGTTCTAATGCTAAAATTTCAGCACAAAATGGGTTTTGGGAAGTGAGAGGGAAAAACAGGTAGGAAAGGAACTAGGAATCTCAACAACACATGCTGTGCCCACAGGGGTTTGCCCATTAGGGTCTGCATTAATTTAGCTCCCAGATGCTTAGGCTCTGCTCCGGAAACATCAGAGCCCTGTGCAGACAAAGGGTTGGGGAGTACCTTCATGCTCCACTCCAGGGACTGACAGGTCTTCTGTTCCTTGCCACAGTATCTTCCCTGTCTCAGCATCCCGGAGGTTCATCCAATTTCTGATCAGATATATTAAGGAAAATAATGCACTGAAAGCGACTCTTACTTTGTACTCTAGGTGTGTTCTAGCTCTCAGATTTGCTATTAGCTCCTGTTTACTTTTTAGCAAGTCTGCCTATCTGCCAAGTGCCATGAAAGCAAATAAGAATGTGTAGGAGGGTCCAAAGGACATCTAAAGGAAGATCTTAGCAGAGACCCAGCAGAGATTTTTTTTTTTAGGATTTTATTTATTTATTTGACACAGAGAGAGAGAGAGAGAGAGCACAAGCACAAGTGGCAGGCAGAGGGAGAAGGAGAAGCGGGCTCCCTGCTCAGCAGGGACTCCCAGGACTCTGGGATCATGACCGGAGCTGAAGGCAGACACTTAACTGACCGAGCCAGCCAGGCGCCCCCCAGCGGAGATATTTTTATCCACAACATGAGAACCAAAGACTACACATCTAGAAATTGCAAGAAAGAGAGAGAAAATGAATACAGCAAAATTAAAAATTTCCCAACAGAATCAGACTAGTCAAGACAAAAGACCTAAGAAACAGATAAGAGAGGTATCCCAAGAAATGACTCATGAAGACCACCCCCACAGTGATGATCACATCCCATAAGTTTTACTCACAAGTCCAGAGATCTCAAGCACCTGTTTAATGGCCAGCTCTTAAATATCAGAAACTAGCCAAGGATCACCAGAAACTGAGGAAAGCATTTACTATGAAAGACAGCCCAAAACAAAAAGAAAAAAGCAACTTAGAGGAAAAAAGAGACTACAGAGGAAGATAAAAACTTTTTTTAAAAAAGATTTTATTTATTTGAGAGAGGTGAGAGAGCACAAGCAGAGGGAGCGGCAGGCAAAGGGAGAAGCAGACTCCCTGCTGAGGAAAGGAGCCCAATGTGGGGCCTGATCCCAGGACCCTGAGATCATGACCTGATTCGAAGATAGATGCTTAACCGACTGAACTACCCAGGCACCCCGGAAGATACAAACTTTTAAAAAGAAGTATTAAAAACAAACAAAACAGCCAGAGATAACATAACCCTTATGGACACTAAAAATTATATACAACTGAATTTTATATGTTTTAGAAAAGTGATTTTCTCTGGCTCAAGGTTACAAATTTTGAGGCTAGTCAATTGATAATCTCTTTTTGTCATAAAATGCCTTCTTAACTTAAGTAGTTATATTTTCCAGTTCCTGCATTGTTCATCATACAATAAATGAATCACTAATAACAATGAAAAAAAGAACATTCAGAGAACAAAAAAGAATGCTAGAAAAACACACATTTTGATAGCAGAACCAAACAACTCAATGCAAGGGTTGGAAGACAAAGTTGAGGAACTCTTTCAGAAAGAAAAATAAAAAGCCACAAGGATAGAAAACAGGAGAGTAAAGATACAAAAACTGGATATCAGTCTAAGAGATCCAAAATCTAACAAGAGTTCAAGAAAGACAGAACCAAAAAACCAAGGAGAGGAAGTCATCAATGAATTAATTCAAGAAAATGTCCCAGAATGAAAGGATCTAGCAAGTGCCCAAGTCACATCATTGTGAACTTGCAGAACACCAAGGTTAAAGCAAAGCTTTCAGAAGGAAAACAAGACGTCACATAAAGGACCAGAATCAGAATAGGAAAAAAAAATCAGAATGAATCACACTTTTCAACAGGGACTGTGGAAGATAGAAAAAATGAAGCAGTGCCTTTAAAATTCTCAGGGAAATTCCTAAAACTAAAAAAAGATTTACTTTCTTAAGAAACTAATGATAATATGCTATTTCAAAACGACAGGGAAGACTAAGGAAGAGGATGATACTGGATCCAGGAAGCAAGGGATCTAAAACAAGAGACAGGTGAAGGACACCCCAGGGTAACAGCTCTTTAGAAGCCTGGAGAGCGACCGGTCAAGGGTCCACACAAGAGCAGGTCAAAATGGTTAGGGAGAGATTTTAAGAAGATGAAATTCATAGAATATCTGATGGGTTTAAATGGGAAAGATTTATACAGTTAGGGGACATTTGGAGGTTCATTAGTGAGAAGCACAGAAAATCTAAGTAAATGAATAAAAAACTGAGACAATAATTAACATCAGGGAAAAATCAAAGGTGGTATTGGAAGAAAAAAGTAGTTGCAGTTTACTACACGGCATCATTGCAAACAGGGCTGACGTACTCATAATAATAAAAACACAGACTATGGGTCCAATACCATTATCCTGGGAGGATGGGGGAAGGAGAAGAGCATGTATGTGTGGTCAGGCAGAAAGTGTTGGGAAAGAACAAAACTCATTTTCCATAGTGGGAAGTCGACAAACAATGCTTAAAACGGAGACATTAAGGGATAGCCACAGTGTGCAATTCAGAAATATGAAGATAAATAGCAAATAAATCAGCTAGAAATTGAAAACAGTTTTCTCTGGGGAGTAGAAAATAGGAATGGGAGGATACAGAACTAGGCTCATCATTCAAAACCAGGTAGAACTATGACTCTGAACAATGTACACACACAACTTTCATAAATATAAACATTAAAATTAAAAACACAGTCCTGAGGTTTTTTTTTCTTAAAAACAATGGACAAATAATTAAAGAAAATTCAATATTATCCATACATGGAGGCTAAGTCTCAGAATGATGGTTAATATTTACAAAGAGACGGACTTTCAGATAAATAGTTGATAGTTTACAGGTCTTTCTGTTTTTTTTCTTTTTGCTGTCTAGCAACCAAACCCTCTTCCCAACAGCACCCGGTTGTCCCCATGGGAGACAGTGACTGCCATCCATTACTGTAACTAGAAGATCCAAATCCTTCCCTCTGGAGCCTGGTGCAGCTGGGGGCAAGCACATGACCTAGGCTTGGACGCCTGGGTACCAGTTCTGGGTCCTGGTCACACAGGACTTGAGGAAAAGTCTGCAGTTCTTCAGGATGGGGCAGCAGGTAGTGCTAACCCAAACTTTCCTGCTGTGAGGCCATTGCTGCTGTCAGTTCTGAAGCTCTAGGGAGCCTTCAGCCTTTCCCACTGTTTGGGTAGCCTGGAGTGTTGAACCCAGAGCAACATGGTTGATTAGGCTCACTATGCATGTAATGGTCCAGTTAACCCTCTGGAGAGATTCTTTTTTTTTTTTTTTTTTAAAGATTTTATTTATTTATTCGACAGAGATAGAGACAGCCAGCGAGAGAGGGAACACAAGCAGGGGGAGCGGGGAGAGGAAGAAGCAGGCTCATAGCGGAGGAGCCTGATGTGGGGCTCTATCCCACAACGCCGGGATCACGCCCTGAGCCAAAGGCAGACGCTTAATGACTGAGCCACCCAGGCACCCCTGGAGAGATTCTTTTTAGGTTTTGCTGCTACTAAAGAAAAGTCACAAAAGATAACCAAGGGTTATCCTAGCTTCCCGCGCTCTCAACCTGTGTGTGCACTGTCCTCCCCTCCCCTCCGCACGAACCTCCCATCGCTCTGAGGTTGCGTTGCTTGTGCTTCTCTCCTCTCCCGTGTGCAGTCCTCACAGTCTCCTTGTGTGCTTGTTATAGCCCCAGATACTGCTGCTCTTTACATACCTTGGTGGTTTTCTCTTCTCTGCCTCAGATTTTGAAATTCCACTTTTTGAAAAACTTAATTCAAAAGCAAGTCAAAAGTATACATACTTGCTTAGATCACTTTTTAAAAAACCACGTATTATTATTATTATTATTTTTTAAGTAAGCTCTATGCCCAATGTGGGGCTTGAACTCACCACCTCAAAATCAGGAGTTGCATGCTCCACCAACAGAGCCAGCCAGGCACCCCCAGATCACGTATTAGAATTCCAATTATTACAAACACGCTTAGCTATTCCGGGGTCTCTGTATATGAAGACAAAGCTTCCCCAAGTGGAGACATGAAACTAGATACTACGGCTCCACCGAGTCCGCTCTGAGCTCAGATGTAAACAAAATTGCCTCAGACATTCGAGCTCAAGGTTTTCAGAAGACACAGCACTCATTTAACCTGCTCTGTACATGCTTTTCATTCTTTTCTCTATAGACAGTCTCTTAGGTACCAATATAGCCACAATGGACATCAGATTTTCTTAAACAACAAAACTAAATTACTCTTGAAGTTTCAGGCTCACATACAAGTGGGGCATTCTGGCAAAACGACAGCAAGCCTCAGAAAAGGGGCTCCCTCCGTGAAGCAACAGCTAGATCGGATCTAGCAGTTTCCAAAAAAAGCATTACTGCTGCTGGCCTGGGTCAGCAAAAAGCCTGGCACCAGAATTTACGCTTCCATCTATTAAGGACAGAAAGGAAAACGTCTTATATGAGAGTGTGCTCTCCAAAAATTAGTGGATAGTGAATTTAAGATTCCTCCATTTGATAGCAAGGGAGAGAAGGTGCTAAAAATACAAGGCTTATCTCCCTAACATAAGCGCCTCCTCTCTTTATAAATAATCAGTTTAAGGACTTAATTATCTTTTTGGGAAATATACTAAAAAAATATTTTGGCCAGTTCAACAATTCAGCATTTCCTGCATGTACCTTAATCTGGAAACCTATCAGTGTCTATATCGTGGGCTTCATTGTATAATCCTAACAAAACCTGTAAGATTTTACCCTCGATAAAGACCACAAAGTTAGAGAAATACAAACAGAACTCCATTCAATGATGTTGGGATGGAGGCTACCTAGAGCACCTCCAAGCTGTCTAAGTTAGGGGTGAAAAGGAACACTCTTAATTCATGGCAAAGATGCAGCCGTTTGGGAATAGCTTTATAAATCATAAAAATACAAATCCATGACAGCCCAATAGCAAAAAGAAATAAAAATTATTAAGGTAGGTACCTTTTTTTTTTTTTTAAAGGTTTTATTTATTTATTTGAGAGAGAGCACAGAGGGAGAGTGAGAGGGAGAAGCAGGCTCCCTGCTGAGCATGCCAGGACCCTGATATCATGACTGAGCTGAAGGCAGACGCTTAACTGACTGAGGCACTCAGGCTCCCCTAAGGTAGGTATCTTAAAATAATAACCCCAAGAAAAGATGGTCCTCAAAAGAGGAAGCATATTTCGCTAAAAATGTTCGAAATGAAAGGCAAGCTTTAACGGCTGATCATCATCTGGCTGAAAACATTTTTGTTTTAGCAGCTTTTTGGTAACTAGATTTTTCAGAGAAAAAGAGCCTGAGTTTTAAGACTCAAAGGTCAAGTCACTTCCAATCTTGAGAGAGGAGAGGATTAGGCACAAGCCTTAAGGAGGGGGGTGCTGGAGGACTATTTATAAATACCACCTTCTGGGTCAGCCAGGTCTTTTCTCATTTAAAAGCTCCTGGCTGATTTATACCCAGGGTGAGCACAAAGGAACACTCCTTTACTATGGGAAGTCTCTGCTGGGAGAGCTGTTCCCACTAGCTTCTTATTTGGAACCAGGCAGACAAAAACAGCATACTCTCATATGTAAAAGTAAGAGCATGTTAAAAATAAGCTTCAGTCTGGAAACAATAAGCTCCAGAAGAAAAAAAAAAAAACCAACAACAATAATTTGTGGAGTGTCGAGCCTTAGGAAAGGTAAAAAAGGAAGTAAGCTAAGATACACATGGAAGAATGAGAGTCACTTGGCTCCACACAGGTTACATAAGTCCTCCTGTGTTTTAAATAGCTGTGACCTGGTATGATTTTGGTCCAGTGCGGGGGCTGGGGACAGACCAGAGGTAGAGAAGGCTGGCAGGGAGGTGGTGGTGGAGTGGGAAGCAAAGGCTTGGGGGCTGGAAGAAACCAGTCAGATGAATGGGGGACGAGGTGAATTTCCTTGAGATGTGAATGCAGGCACTGGGATAAAAGAATTTAAAATATTTACTGACAATTGTCTAGAAGCATTTTGGCATGAATACAAACTCCATTTTCATATATTTAATAGAACAGATCCACTGTACATGGCAGAACCTCCCTGGCCAGTTCACAGGAGAGGCCAGAGGGAGATTAGGGGAGGGGAAGAGACAGGAGTAGAGAGGAGGAATGGGGAAGGTAAAGAGAGGAAAGAAACATGGAACACACAAACAGAGGGGGAGAGAGACACACACAAGGGAGGGTGTGAAGGAAAAAAAAAGATACTGAGAAAGAGACAAGTAAAAATGCCCACATGTAACTGAGAACCAGGCCCGAACAGAAAGGAACAAAAAAGAGGCGGCTCAGGAAGTTTGGAGACAAGATTCAGTTTTTCCTGCTTAAATCTTGTATTTCAGAGTTGTTCTGGTTAGTGGCTTTCATAGAATGGTTTGAAATTGATAGGTAGGAAGATCCCCCCCCCCACAAATGTTGATTGGCTGATTCACAGTTTCCTGTAATTTGTCATCCAAACTAGAACTTTTGAGAATGAAAGAGGGTGCTAATGGGACAGCACACTTAAGTGAGTTGGTTCATGTAAGGTGCCTAGAATCTTACAAGCAGAGTGGTGGTATTATGACCCCATTATCGTTTCCTATCTAGGCTCCTGATGGCTTTCCTTGCTTCCAGTCTTTTTTTTTTTTAAAGAAAGAGTGAGAGAGAGTGCAGGGTGGGGGGTAGACACAAAGGGAGAGGGAGAGAATCCCAAGCAGGCTCCACGCTCAGTGTGGAGCCCAACGTGGGGCTTGATCAATCTCACAACCCTGAGATCATGACCTGAGCTGCAATCCAGAGTCGGACGCTTAACCAACTGAGCTACCCAAGTGCTCCTCCTTGCTTCCATTCTTGCTTCTTCCTTCAATCTACTCTCCTCACAGAAGAAGGTAGTTTTGTAAAGACTGCGAATTAGATGTTAATCCCCAGTTTTCCTTTGCATTTAAAAACAAAACTCAAGTTCTTTGCATGGTTTGCAAGGTCCCCAGTCACTATGCTCCGGCCATAATGGCCTCCTTTCTTTCTTTAGCACACTAATGTCTCTTCTGCCCGTCATGCTGCCCGAGTGCTCTTGCCCTTACTCTTCACACCCCCAGATCCTGGCTTCAGTGGCACCTCCTCAGAGAGACTCTTGGGATCACCCAGTCTACAGAATCCAGATGTGCCTGGCTCCGAAGTTGGGGCTCCTACTGTGCACCCATGCCAACCCTGGCTACATCCTGGCCTCTCCTAAGCAGACAGTTCATGCCATCTCCGAGTCCCCTGAGCAGAGGCTAAATACCACTTCACCTCTGCTGCATTACTTTCCTGGATCCTTCGAAGGATCCTCACAGACTGATCCAGGTCTCTCCATATACCTGATCTCAAACTATCATTCATTCAGTAAGTGCTTATTGACAACCTACTGTGTGCCAGCTATTGACATCAAAGTGACATGTACAAAATCTGGGCAATATTGTTTCATAGAAAGTCAGAGACAGGGGTGCCTGGGTGGCTCAGCTGGTGAAACGTCTACCTTCGGCTCAGGTCATGATCCCGGGGTCCTGGGATCGAGCCCTGCATCGGGCTCCCTGCTCAGCAAGGAGCCTGCTTCTTCCTCTCCCTGCTGCTTGCCCTGCTTGTTCTCTCTCAGGCAAATAAATAAAATCTTAAAAAAAAAAAAAGTGACAGACAAGTGGAGGGGGATAATATTTCTAAGTTTATATATTATTTTATAAATTTATGGTCTTAAATATGTTGGCAAAATCCACATTTGTCTGTTCTACCCATATCCCTTTTTAAAAATATTTTTTCATAGGAATGTTGAGAGATTGCCCTATATTCAGGGTCACTTTATATTTGGGAATTATTCTGATAATTTTGTGGATTTCTTCTATGTAAAACCAAAGAACTTATTTATTCATGTCCTTCAAAACAATTCATACTCAAGCTGGATAATTCTCAGTGATACTGAGATAATTCTCTAATGATATTAACTCAGATCCTGATTACTAAGCTAGGGATGGAAGAGCTATACTATTTCAATTCCTAACAATTTACCAGGAAGGGAATTGGTTTATCAATTGTTATTCTGTTCTAGCCCTTTCTGAAAAGTAAACTTTCTTAGCTTTACAAAAAAGTTATAAGATAGATTATAGATTCCATATATTCTATAGAAAACAGATTATAGACATCTTCTATTTGTCACAACTAATGAACCGATACTGATACCTTATCACTAACTAAAGTCTACAGTTTGTTCAGATTATCTTAGTTTTAATTTAACGTCCTTTTTCTGCCCCAAGATCCCACATTACATTCAGTTATCATGTGTCCTGAAGCTCCTCTGGGCTGTGAGAGTTCCTCAGATTTTCCGTTTTGTTTTTTTTTTTTTTTTTTAATGACCATGACAGTGTTGAGTAGTACTAGTCAAGTATTTTCCAGGTGTCTGTCAATCAGGTTTGTCTGCTGTTTTTCTCATGATTAGGCTGGGGTTGTGAGTTTCTAAGAGGAAGAGCGCTGATGGGAAGTGCCACTTTCATCCCATCACATCAAGGCTATGTACTATCAACATGATTTCTCACCGTTGATGCTGATCTTGACCACCTGGCTGAGGTGGTGCTTGCCAGGTTTCTCCACTATAAATATGTTTTTTCCCTTCCTTCCATATTGTACTCTTGGAAGGAAGTCACTGTCCCCACTAACAGGTGGGGAGTTATGCTCCATCTCCTTGAGGGAACAATGTGAATTATTTGGAATTTTGCAGTGGAGATTTATCTCTTCTCCCATTGATTTATTCAATTATTTATATCAGGCCAGTTGATTTTATTATCAAATGACTGTGCTCTGATACCTAAATTCTTATCTCCAACATGAAAATGTTTCAACACTAAACAATCTGCTTAAAAATATCTAGTTAAGATGCTCACCATTAAGTCTCAGGGATTCATCTGGGTTACGGGATCAAGAGCCACATGCTCTTCTGACAGAGCTAGCCAGGCGCCTTGGGAATGCTCATTTAAAAAAGCTGAGGTACCACTTATCTAGCCTTTATAATCTAATCCACAGTGACTAGAGTTAACACTCCTAAAACAAGCTGGATCATATCATTACTTCCCCTTCAAAAACTTTCAAAAGATTTTTTTTTCTTTCTTTCTTTCTTTCTTTTTCTTTCTTTCTTTCTTTCTTTTCTTTCTTTCTTTCTTTCTTTCTTTCTTTCTTTTCTTTCTCTCTCTCTCTCTCTCTCTTTTCTTTCGGAGAGAGAGAGAGAGCACGAGTGGGAGGGACAGGGGGAGAGGGACAGAGAATCTCAAGCAGAGTCTGCTCCGAGCAAACAGCCTGACGTGGGGCTTGATCTCACAACCCTGAGATCATGACTGGAGCAGAAAGCAAGAGTTGGACGCTTAATCGACTGTGCTTCCCCGGTGCCCCATCAAAAGATTTTCACTGAGAAACTCCTAATTCTTAGCTTAGCATTTTAAGTTCTTTACTTCATGGCCCCAACATCTCTCTGGTCATTCTGCTGTGCACTCCTCCCTATTGCCTCTTCTCACCTAGACATAGGGAAGATACTATGCCCTCATACACCTCTATGCTCTCTGGTCAGCTTGGACACTGGACACTCATTTGAAGTCTCTCACGAGGGCAGCCAGCAAAATCCAAAGAACTGAATTGCTTTTTGGGGACCCAATCAGGTGTTATGATCACCACAAGGCCACACCAGACAAGCTGATAAAAGGAGGCGGGACGAAACCTTTCTTTAACTTAGAGGACCCTTATGGAGGCAACCATGACAGAGGGAAATGGAAGTAACAAAGACAAAGAAATTATCATTGGCAAAGGCTGGTTACAACTGCCCAGACGTACTAACTGCACAGCAAAGCCATCCAAGCAAATTTCTCTAAAATATATCAAGTCTGACTAGTTTTCACTAGTCGTAATAATATCATAATTACTCAGGATTAGACAAAGCAAAAAAACCTTACAGAAGAAACTTCTAGGGAGCTACTTCACATTCTCTAATAAAAGCACATATTATCTTAAACTCTCTTAAAATTTTCAATAAAGGAAAAGTCACAAAAAAACTTAGTTGTATTAATTAATGTTTGACTTTGGTTTTATTCACTCAGAATCTTTTTTTTTTTTTTTTAAGATTTTATTTATTTGAGAGGGAGAGAGAGAGTGAGGGAGAGCACAGAGAGAGAGTGAGTGAGAAGCAGGCTCCCTGCTGAGTAGAGAGCCCCATATAGGGCTCGATCCCAGGACCCTGAGATCACGACCCCAGCCGAAATCCGAAGCCTAACCAACTGAGTCAGCAGGTGCCCTGATTATGGGCTTCTTGGGGAGAGGTGTTTCCTTTCGTTGAGTTGACAGCAAAAGCAGGGAAATCTTTGGCTATGAGTTCCTGGAATTTGGCCGCATCAATCAGTAACTTTCTAGCATACAAAAGTACTTAGAAAATATTTTATTTTTCTTTCGGGTAATATGGCTAGGAAGGACAAATGATAGAAAAACTGTTTATAGATTATTAGGTTGGGGCACTCTGTATAAGGATAGTCAATATCAGTTTCATTTTATTTTTCTTCAGCATCAGTTTTTTATAGGGTACATTTTCTTAGTAAAGTTTTTCATTTTAGAATTATGTTTGGGGATGCCTGAGTGGCTCAGTCAGTTAAGCGTCTGCCTTTGACTCAGATCATGATTCCAGCATCCTGGGATCAAGTCCCACATTGCACTCCTTGCCCAATGGGGAGCCTGCTTCTCCCTCTGCCTGCCGCTCCCCCTGCTTGTGCGTGCTGACAAAACAAAAACAAAAACAAACCTTGAAAAAAAAAAGAATTATGTTTGAATTAAGGCAAAAAGGGGACTAATTTCTTTCTCTCTTTTTAAAGATTTTATTTATTTATTTGACAGAGAGAGATGGCCAGCGAGAGAGGGAACACAAGTAGGGGGAGCAGGAGAGGGAGAAGCAGGCTCCCAGCAGAGGAGCCTGATGTGGGGCTCGATCCCACAACGCCGGGATCACGTCCTGAGCCAAAGGCAGACGCTTAATGACTGAGCCACCCAGGCGCCCCATGGGGGACTAATTTCTTAATCAGCATTTTATTTTTATTCTACTTTGTAAAGCTCAAGTTATCTCCTTCTCATAACACTTATTAACAGAGTTCCTAGAGTTGTTGTAGAGTTCTTATTTGTCTAGGTCTTGGTTCTTATTTTCAGTCTATTTAAAAAATAATCAGGGGTGCCTGGGTGGCTCAGTCAGTTAAGCATCTGCCTATAGCTTAGGTGATGATCTCAGGGTCCTGGGATCAAGATGGACTCCCTGGTCAGCGGGGAGTCTGCGCCCTCTGCCCCTCCCCTTGTTCCTGTGCTCTCTCTTTCTCTCTCAAATAAATAAAATCTTAAAAAAGATAAAAAAATAATCAGATTCTAGAAATAATCCTTTCCTGCCATTTTAAGAACAGTTTAGAACTATAAAATTTGGAAATGAAATCTCTTAAAGATGCTACCAAAGTCAAAACAGGGGTATATTCCTAATGCTATGCCAAAAAAAAAAAAAAAAAGATCCTTATTAGCTCTATTAGCATGAAACTTGACCAAGCGCAAATAAATAATTTTTTTCATTTTAATTTTTTTATGAATAAATCTCATTTGGAATGATTTTTCCCATTAAGTGTAGAAATCCTAGGTACACAATCCTTATCTCATAAATGTCTTCAATTCACTTTTTTTTTTCTTTTTTGAAGATTTTATTTATTTGACAGAGAGAGACACAGTGAGAGAGGGAACACAAGCAGGGGGAGTGGGAGAAGGAGAAGCAGCCTCCCCCTGAGCAGGGAGCCCAATGCGGGGCTTGATCCCGGGACCCTATGGGATCACGACCTGAGCCGAAGGCAGACGCTTAACGACTGAGCCACCCAGGCGCCCCTTCAATTCATTTTTTATTTTTATTTTTTATATATATTTTTTAAGATTTTCTTTATTTATTTGACAGAGATAGAGACAGCCAGCGAGAGAAGGAACGCAAACAGGGGGAGTGGGAGAGGAAGAAGCAGGCTCACAGCAGAGGAGCCTGATATGGGGCTCGATCCCACAACGCCGGGACCACGCCCTGAGCCGAAGGCAGACGCTTAACCGCTGTGCCACCCAGGCGCCCCTTCAATTCATTTTTTAAAAAAGATTTTTGTTTGAGAGAGAGAGAGAGCAGACTCCCTGCTGAGCAGGGAGCCCAAAGCAGGGCTCCATCTCAGGAACCTGGGATCATGACCTGAGTTGAAGGCAGATGCTTAACCAATTGAGCCACCCAGGCACCCCTTCAATTCACTTTCAAATATTAGGCACATCCATTTGGAAGTCCTCGAATTTTGCTGATATAAATATTCTATATGATTTTAAGCTTAAATTTTTTTCTATGTTTATTTACTTAAAAATTTATATTATTGGGGTCCCTGGGTGGCTCAGTCAGTTAAGCATCTGCCTTTAGCTCAGGTCATGAACCCAGGGCCCTGGGATCAAGCCTTGCATCAGGCTCCCTGCTCCGCAGGGAACCTGCTTCTCCCTCTTCCTCTGCCTGCTGCTCCCCCTGCTTGTGCTCTCTGTCAAATAAATAAACAAAATCTTATTTATTTATTTATTTAATTGAGGGGCACCTCAGTTGGTTGAGTGTCTGATTCTAGGTTTTGGCTTTGGTCGTGATCTCGGGGTTGTGAGATCGAGCCCCATGTTGGGCTCTGTGTGGAGTCTACTTGAGATTCTCTCTCCCTCTGCTCACTGGCATGCACTCTCCCTCAAATAAACAAACAAATAACTAACTAAAATCTTTAAAAAATTTATTATTGAAGAATAGTTCACATACGACGAAGGGATCATTTTAAAATGGGTATTATCCTAAATAAACAACAGTCTCTTTATAGTTTCATACTACTTTTGGAGATAACGTTAGCTTTTAAAAATAAATGAGTGTATCTGCTTGCTGGTCATGTGAATGTACACTTTTAACTAGAAAAAGGTACGACATCTAAGAGTTTGTGAGATGTCGGGCACCTGGGTGGTTCAGTCTGTTAAGCATCTGCCTTCAAACTCAGGTCATGATCATAAGGTCCTGCCTGGGATCAAGCCCCTTGTTGGGCTCCCTGCTCAGTGGGGAGTCTTCTTCTCCCTCTTCCTCTGTCCCTCCCCTCCACTTGTGCTCTCTCTCTCTCTCTCTCAAATAAATAAATAAAATCTTAAAAAAAAAATAAAGCCCCAATTTGAGAGTTGTTTTTTTAAAAAATAAATTATTTATTTTGAGAGTGTGCATATGCACACATGAGGGGGGTGCAGAGGAAGAGGGGGAGGGAATCTCAAGCAGTCTCCGTGCTGAGCATAGAGCCTGCCCTGGGGGGCTCGATCCCAAGACCCAAGATCATGACCTGAACCTAAATCAAGAGTTGGTTCAAGCCTGAGCCATCCAGGTGCCCCGCCCTAACTTGAGAGTTATAAGTGAACTTGTTTGCGGTGATTTCTTAAGGCAGGATATATCTGTGAGAAGTCTTCGTTGTGATGGGGAAGAATTCTAGTCATTATCAGATGGTAACAACTTCTTTTTTTTTTTTTTTTTTTTTTTTTTAAAGATTTTATTTATTTATTTGACAGAGATAGAGACAGCCAGCGAGAGAGGGAACACAAGCAGGGGGAGTGGGAGAGGAAGAAGCAGGCTCATAGCAGAGGAGCCTGATGTGGGGCTCGATCCCACAACGCCGGGATCACGCCCTGAGCCGAAGGCAGACGCTTAACTGCTGTGCCACCCAGGCGCCCCCAGATGGTAAAAACTTCTAAAGATTATACTCCACTTAGATATAAACACATTTCAGATACTGAGTCCCTAAAAAGCCAGACCTTAATTTGTTACACCACTGTAATATACCTTTCCCCCTTTCCCTGCTACAAAAGACTGCTCCAAAAAAAAAAAAAAAAAGAAAAAAGAAAAAAGAAAAAAAATCCCTTGATGTCTTCATCAACTTACATTTGTTCCTTTTTTTTTTTTTTTTTTTGCCAAAGAAGCCAAAAACAGCACTGTCTTATATATCGATGACACTCTATGACAAGCATACACTTCCAATGATGCCTCAAGCAAGGGTCAAGACAAAATTATCTATGGGAAACAACTTCCAGGGCAGCACCAACTTTGTCTGACCAAAGAACCTGACATTCTGTGCTATATTAGTAACTGCTGGCAGATGTGGCCACTGTCAATTTGTTCCTGTCACATTATTTTCCTTTGTCTCAGTCAGAAGCCACAGGGGAGGGCTTGTAACAACAGCAGAAGCTATGGAGTCCCTCCCCTGCCTAACTTGACTCCTGACTCCTCCCCTGGAAACAGGATAAAACTGGAGACAGAACATACCAAACGGGTCGAGTAATTTGCTATTCCATGAAACTTCTGGTTGGCTACTTGGGGAACATGGAAACGTCTATCAGAGGAAGAACAAAAGGACATTCTGCAGAGCTGCCTTTGACAAGAAAGTCCACTACCCTTTGTTTCTTTGCTCAACCTTTCACTTCTTTTAATATGTATCACTGAGCCCGAATGTAAATAAGATAGCTGAAAAGCTGCTGGTTCCATGATTATTCCATGCATGGCCAAGTGAATTCTTAGGGTAATTCTAGAATGTATATTATCCAGGTAAAACAGCAGTTAATGGTATTGCACCAGTGTCCATTTCCTGGTTTTGTAATGTACTATGGCTATGGTAGATAATATTAAGATGTTATCACTGAATACATGGGAACTCACTGTACATGAAGGGTGCATGGGAACTCACTGTACTATTTTTATAAGTTCTTATAAGCTTAAATTATTTCAGAATGAAGGGTTTTTTTCCCCCTAAAGATTTTATTTATTTATTTGATAGAGAGAGAGAGAGAGAGCGAGAGTGCGCACAAACAGGGGGAGAGGCAGAGAAAGAAGCAGACTCCCAGGACTCTGGGGTCGTGACCCGAGCTGAAGGCAGATGCTTAACTGACTGACACAGGAGTTCCTCAAAATGAAGTTAAAGAATAAAAAAACTGATGAAGACACCCACGTGTACATTCATATTACTAGTTTCTAAGACAAAACTTAAGACTTTACGGCTAGGCTCTTCTTTATGGATTTCACTATCCCATTGTTGCTGTACTTTACTGAGGTTTAAACCTTATCACTTAGTTTTTTTCCCTTAGTAATATCAGAGTAAATGATACTCCAGTAGTGTAACAAAAATTTCAATAGGGAAAAAGGGCAAAGAGAGGCCAGGAGTATAGTCCAAGTGAGGTTAAAGAGAAACTACAGAAAAAGGCCAGGAGGAGGTAGTTTCTTGTCTTCCTTTGACTGGGGGTTTATTTCCTGGCCTGAGAATTAACAGGTTTTGGGGTGGGAAAAAGATACAGAAAAGTTAATCATTGTGGAGAGAGCTGATGGCTTAGAAACAGCTGGTGGTGGTTATGAACCGGGTAGCTAGAAAAATAATGGAACTTAATGAAAATCAAGGAATTCAAGAGAAAAAACTGATTTTTACTTTATTTATATTTCAAACTGACCATCCTTTTTTTTTTTTTTTTAAAGATCTTATTTATTTGAGAGAGAGAGAGCAAGAACAGAGGGGAAGGTTAGAGGGAGAGGGACAAGCAGACTCTCTGCTGAGCAGGGAGCCCGAAATGGGGCTTGATCCCAGGGCCCTGAGATCATGACCTGAGCCGAAAGCAGATGCTTAACTGACTGAGCCACCCAGATGCCCCTGATTTTTACTTAGAGAGAAGGGGGAAAGGGTTGGTAAAGGAGGATGCTATTAGGAAGGCCCTTCAAGAACCTCAAGGATGAAAGAAAAAAGGTAATGTAGAACATGTAGGTGGTAGTGGTGGAAAGTACACTGAAGTATATTCCAAGCTACAATTAGTCTGGTACTAGCATAAAAATAGGTAGATTGATATACCAGAAAACTTGGCTATGACCCCAACATATACTTTTATATATGCTAAATTCCAAATCAGTGAAGAAAAATAGTTAATTATCTCACACTGCTTATTATAAAATACAGATTTCTCCCACTATCCAAAAGAACAGTGTTCCTATGAAAACTTTTATAAGTTGAGGGATGCCTGGGTAGCTCAGTCGGTTAGGCATTTGCCTTCAGCTCAGGTCATGATCCCAGGGTCCTGGGATTGAGTTCCACACCAGGCTCCTTGCTCAGTAGGGAGTCTGCTTCTCCCTCTGCCTGCTGCTACCCCTGCTTGTGCTTTCTCTTGCTCTCTGACAAATAAATAAAATCTTTAAAAAAAAAAAAAAAAGAAAAAAGAAAAGAAAACTTTTGCAAGCCAAGACGGTGCAAAGCCAAGAAGTAATTATCACTATGGTGGAAAAAGTTTTGAGTGTTTCTACACCTATAAAATGATCTCTCTTAAGTTTTTCTGATACCTTAGCATACATCTTGCTAACATATGCACAAAATAAATCAAGATAAAGCACAAATGTTCATAGACACAATTCAAAGCTATGGTGGCTTGATGCTGAGATGCTGGGTGTAGTTTTCAGGGTGGGTGCTGGGCGGCACCATGCTCGCTGTTCGGGGTGCGTGCTGCGTCCATAATGGCTCACTGCAAGACAAACGTTCAACACTATTGTTGTTTTCCCCTTTTTTCTGTAGAAGTGAAAATCCTCTTCAGATTTCTTTCAGTTAGTGAAAACAAGTACTAATGTAGGTCTTTTGTAAATGTGAAGTGGCCTAACATGAACTTTCGAAAAGCAGGGGATACCTGTACCCAATCGGCCTCGAGAGCTACATATAAAGAAAATTTAGGTGAATATTTATATGACCTGAGGATGAGGAAGGCCTCTCTGAGCAGAAAAACAAAAGAAGTCACACAAAAAACTAAGTATATAGAATTCCACAGAAAAAGTTTAGAACCTGAGTGGTTTCAGTAGGAGGGAAAGAGGATTAGGGTTGGGTACAGATATAAAAAGGGACAGTTTATTCAAATTATGTTAAGTTTTTACAAGGAAAATGTACTTGTGTATTCCCTGAGTTAACTAATTCTGAAAGTATTTCTGAAAGTAAAACCAGAACACCTTCCATACCTCAAAACCATCAATAAAGTCGAATGAAAAACTAGAAAATATTTATAATATGACAAGCAAAGGGAAAGGGTCTTTACTATACAAGGAGCATTCATATAAGAAAAAGATAAAAATGTTTCAAAAGAACACTAGGCAAAACATGGGGGGAATGCACATTTCCACCTGTCAAACTGGACCAGTGAGCCTGCCCCCTGCCCCCAGTAGGTGGGGAACGGCTGTCCTCCCCAGTGCTCCCAAGGAAGCCACCTCCGTGGGCAAGGGTTAGGTTTCCAGAAGTGGGCAAATGGGAGGGAGGACTCCATGAAAAGCTCCAGGAGGAGGGGATTTTGTTCAGAAAGGAAAAGGGCTTTCTGACGGGCGCTGTTGGGGAGAAACGGGGCGTATAAGCAAAGGGATGAGACAAGCAGAAGGAACTGAGGCCTGGAAGAGCCTGTGTTTTGGGAAGTATAGGAAGTTTACCGGAATGAGAGTCAGGGAGTCATTTATAGCCTAGTCTCAAGCTTTCCAAATTTGACAAAACTATTTTGGCGTCAAAATTGCCTGAGGGCTGTGTCTCTGGGCATCGACCTTCACGACTCCCCCCATTCCGCCCCTGACTTTTCCTTTCCTGTCAGTCACCAAGCCCTGCTATTTTTTCCACTGAAATGCATTTGCACGTTTTTACAACCCAATCTGCACACTACTGCCAGACTATTGTTTCTAAAATATCCCTTGGATCCTGTCCCCTCCCTGCTCCAAAACCTTTCAGTGCTTCCCACTGTCAGTGGATAAGTGTAGACACACCCTCATCCAACACCCAAAACTCTGAAATGTCTCCAGTTCACCTAAAAAACATCTGCTCCAGCCAACTGGTTCCATCACTGATCTATCCCTATATGTGACACCATCCCCTGAAACTTTCCAGGCTTTCCTAAGCCTGATATCCCACCTGAAACCCCCTTTTCTTTCCCTTTTACTTCTCTAGTATTCCTTCTCTTCCCATCAGTGTACATGTGGTTAAAGCACAGGCGTGGAGTCCCACAGCCTAGGTTAAAACCATGGCTCTGCTATTCTTAAGGGTTAGTTTGCCTCAACTCCAAAATGTAGTAAGTACTTAGATGATTTTTTGTGAGGATTCAATGAGAATTAATGTAGGACAGTGCCCAGAACGCAGTAAGTATTCACTAGATTAGTATTAATACTATTGTCAAAATACACTCTTTTCTCTGAGTGTAAAGTCTGTTTCACTAGCTGGTAATAGCTTGTGTGCACTGTTGTTTCATTCCTACATTTCAGCTTTTTATATTTAGGTCTTGTTTCCCTATACTTTATAGGCTTCACCTCATTAACAGTTGGTGTGCCAGGCCCTGCATTAGTGGCTTTACAGACGCAAAACCCCATGGTTTAGGTATCATTACCTCCATCACTTCACTTTCTAGATGGGAAAATGAAGTTTTGGAGATATTAAAAACCTTACCTAGTATGAAATAGCTAGCAAATAGCGGGATAAAGATGCAAGTGATTTTTTTGACTGACTTATTTTTAAGATTGAAACTTGCATACTATTTCTACGAATGATCACTGGGCAGTCCTAATGAGCCAGTTCTGTCGTTCTTCCCTTACCTAGAGATTTCCACAGGGAGAACTGAGCGCTGTCACTAGATCTGGCTTCAACAACACTCCCCAAACAGCCAGCGCCCCTGCTTTCCTCCAGGGGCAGAGAGCCTACTAAAAGCTCCATGTTTTGTTACTAGAAGAGAGGAAGATCATTTCCAGAGTCAGAAATCATGCCATCAGGGATCAAGAACAAAAACCAGGTTTCCATCAGAAAACGGCATCCTTTATCCTCCTTTAGTTTTCTGAGGATAAAAAAGGCTCTTGGGGCGCCTGGGTGGCACAGCGGTTGAGCGTCTGCCTTCGGCTCAGGGCGTGATCCTGGCGTTATGGGATAGCCCCACATCAGGCTCCTCCGCTATGAGCCTGCTTCTTCCTCTCCCACTCCCCCTGCTTGTGTTCCCTCTCTCGCTGGCTGTCTCTATCTCTGTCAAATAAATAAATAAAATCTTAAAAAAAAAAAAAAAGGGCTCTTAACAGAAAGAGCCAAGCCTCCTGAGTACAGAAGAGGCCAACTTTTCCCAAAAAGTAACATTAAAAAAAATTTTTTTTAAATATTATTTTTTTTAAGATTTTATTTATTTATTTGAGAAAGGCAGACAGACAGCCAGCGAGAGAGGGAACACAAGCAGGGGGAGTGGGAGCGGAAGAAGCAGGCTCCCAGCGGAGGAGTCTGATGTGGGACTCGATCCCAGGACGCCAGGATCCCAGGACGCCAGGATCATGCCAAGCCGAAGGCACTTAAGGACTGAGCCACCCAGGCGCCCCCCAAAGGTAACATTTAAAAGACTGTGAGTCTTAAGAATCAGAAAGACAAAACCATCAAGGGCACAGGAAGGACAGACCCCACCAGTATATATTCTTTACTCTGATCTATTACATGTGGGTGAAACTACATACAAGTAGACTTTAGGTGGGTAAGAATTGAAGGAACATAAAAATGAACCATTAAATTAACTGATATTGTAATTATGTTTGAAGTGATTTCCACTGGAATCATCACGCACTGGAACCTATAGTTTCCAGACTCTAAAGAAGTTGTGGCCTTTAAGCTAAACCTGCAAATTTTATCTTGCTAACTCTCAAACTGTTTTGGCTGATAAAGTTTAAAGAACTCCAAAAAAGACAAGCAAAAGAAACTAACAGCCATGAAACAAAATGGCAACAACAAAAAGCAATCTTCTCATGCCCAGGGAAGTTAAAGGCTTAAAGGATACAAAAACAACAGGTTCATCTACTTGCGAAACAAACATGCCTCCCCTGCTCTGTCTCTGACAACCTGGGATACTTGAGAGGTCAGAAGGAACAAAATCTGTGTCCCCATCAGTAGGGGACAGGCCCACTGTCAGCCTCTAGAAACCCTGGCTGTGGATTCTCCAAGGCTCAATGTATGTTAACTCTCTGAGTTGGGAGACTGGGATTGACGGTTCTGAGGTTTTGTCCATCCACTTGTGGGATTCTCCCCAGAGGCTTTTTACTTGTGGAAGGAGGGCAAGAACTTCTTTCATTACAATGCTTTTTGTTATTCTTTCCTACGGATCAAAATCAAATTCCATAGATGGCACAAATTAATACTGTTAAGATGGCAACACTGGGGCACCTGGGTGGCTTAGTCAGTGAAGCTTCTGATTCTTGATCTCGGCTCAGGTCTTGATCTCAGGGTCATGAGTTCAAGCCCTGTGTTGGGCTCCATGCTGGGCATGGAGCCTACTAAAGAAATAAAAAAAAGAAGGCAATACTCCCCAAATTGATCTACATTTTCAACTTAATCCTTAACAAAATCCCAGCTGGATTTTTTTTTTTTAGTGGAAACTGATAAACTGATCCTAAAATTCATATAGAAATCAAGGGTCTCAGAGTAGTCAAACGATCCTGAGAAAGAGAACAAACTTGGGCAACTCATACTTCCTGATTTCAAAACTTACTATAAGCTATAGTAATTAAGATAGTGTGGTACTGCATAAGGACAGACATACTTATCAGTGGAATAGAACTGAGAATCCATAAACCTCACATACATGGTCAAATGAGATTTGATAAGTTTGCCAAGATAATTCAATGGGAGAAAGAGAGTCTTCTCAACGAATGGTGCTGAGACCACAGATATCTACATGCAAAAACAAACTGGATCCCCAGCTCTCACATAAATAAAAATGAACTCATAAAATGGGTCACAGATCCACATTTAAGAGCTAAAATTATGAAACTGTTAGAAAAAAATACCGAAGTAACTCTTTGTGACCTGGAGTCAGGCACAGCCTTCTTAGGTATGATAACAAAAACACAAGTGACAAAAATAACAAAAAATTGGAGTTACACAAAATTGAAAACACTTATGCTTCAAAGGATACTGTCAAGAAAATAGAAAGACAACCTACAGAATGGGAGAAAATACTTGCAAATCATAGATCTGATAAGGGAATTGTATCCAGAATATATAAAGAATTCCTACAACTCAATCATAAGATAAATAACCCAATTAAAACATGGACAAGGGATGCCTGGGTGTCTTAGTTGGTTGAGTGTCTGACTCTTAGTTTCGGCGCAGGTCATGATCTCAGGTTCATGGGATTGAGCCCCATGTCGGGCTCTGTGCTCAGCACGGAGTCTGCTGGAGATTATCTCCTTCTCCCTCTGCTCCTCCCCCAGTTCTCTCTCTCTCTCAAATAAATAAATAAAATCTTAAAAAAAAATGGGCAAGAATCTGGACATTTTTCCGAAGATGGCCAATAAGCACATAAAAAGATGCTCAACAACATTAGTTATCAGGGAAACACAAATTAGGACCACAATGAGATAGCACTTTATACTCTCCAGGAGGGGTCTTCTCAAAAAGACATAGTAGCAAGTGTTGATGAGGATGTAGTGAAATTGGAATCCTCACACACTATTGCTGGAAATGTAAAGTGGTGCATCACTTTGGAAAAGAATCTGACAGTTCCTCAAAAAATTAAACACAGTATTACCATATGTCCCAGCTATTCCACTCCTAGGTATATGCCCAAGGGAGAGAAAAACATACGTTCACACAAAAACTTGTACGTGAATGTTCATAGCAGCATTATACATAATAGCCAAAAAAAGTGGAAACAACCCAAATATTCACCAACAATATACAATATTTATAATTATTTTTTAAAGGATTATAGAGATACCAAGAAAAGACTTTGAAAATTAATAAAAGGGTCATAAAATGTTTCAAAAGCAAAAATCCAATAAAGATTCAGAGAGACTTGGGGCGCCTGGGTGGCTCAGTCAGTTAGGTGTCTGCCTTCGGCTCAGGTCCTGATCTCAGAGTCCTGGGATCAAGCCCCAGGTCTGGCTCCCTGCTCAGCGTGGAGCCTCCTTCTCCCCCTCCCTCTGCCACTCCCCCTGCTTGTACTCTCTCTCTCAATAAATAAAATCTTAAAAGATTCAGAGAGACACTTGATGAACATGTGATAAAGGGATCTGTAGGAATGGAAAGGATCTAGCACAAAGAGGAAATAAATTCTTGGTCTGGATCTATTCTGAAAAAAAAAGCAAAAGCAAAAGCATATTATGTGTCAATTATATTATGATAAAACTGGAAAAATATTAAAAGAAAAACTACGGAGAGTCCAACATAATCTGTTCCACCTTTCTTTGCAGTATTGTTGTAGAAATTACAAAAAAAAAGTCTGGTCTGCACATAGGCTCTGTAGATACATGAAAAGCTTAACAGTAGTTATTTTTCATGCCCAAGTAAACCTTCCACCCTAATGTTTTCCAAACCATCGCTTTAATAGGCTTACTATGGTTTATTATGCAATAATAAAAAGATACAGAATTGGGCTATCAAACCTAAGGCCATCAGTGAAATCCATCATTCTTTTGCATAGCACCTTAAAAGTTTATAAATCACTTTTACACATATTATCTCAGCTGACCCTCTCAAAGCAGATATCATTCCCATTTTAAAGATTAAAAAACGGCCTCAGAGTCATTAACAGACTTAAAGCCCAATAGCTAGTGAGAGGTGGAAATACCTTAGAACCCAGGTCTTACCTCTACTAATAAGCCACCCTGTAAGCTTATAAAGAAATTGTTCTTTTGCACAGAATATTCCTTTATTTTACTACAGTTTTTTCTTGGTGAATTTTCTCTTACGTGTAGTATTTAGAACTCATTTTAAATAGTAATTTGGGGGGCGCCTGGGTGGCACAGCGGTTAAGCATCTGCCTTCGGCTCAGGGCGTGATCCCAGCGTTATGGGACCAAGCCCCACATCAGGCTCCTCCGCTATGAGCCTGTTTCTTCCTCTCCCACTCCCCCTGCTTGTGTTCCCTCTCTCGCTGGCTGTCTCTCCCTCTGTCAAATAAATAAATAAATAAAATATTAAAAAAAATAAATAGTAATTTGGTATATACTGAGTCATAGTTTAATATACAGTATAATACATATTCTATACTAATCTCAATCATAGATTTCATTTCTTAAAAATAAAGAAAACTCGGGGCGCCTGGGTGGCACAGCGGTTAAGCGTCTGCCTTCGGCTCAGGGCGTGCCTGGCGTTATGGGATCGAGCCCCACGTCAGGCTCCTCTGCTATGAGCCTGCTTCTTCCTCTCCCACTCCCCCTGCTGTGTTTCCCTCTCTCGCTGGCTGTCTCTATCTCTGTCGAATAAATAAATAAAATCTTAAAAAAAAAAAGAAAAAGAAAAAGAAAACTATTAGGATGAACAAATTCCAAACTGACTACCATAGATACTAACGCTTAAGGAGTAAAAAAAAACAAAATGGTTTCAGGCATAACTTTGCTAGGCATCCAAAAATCACACGTGTCTTATCCACTCAATTTACTTAATATATTAACATCAGTGGCCAGAGAATATTTTTTTAAATTTGTGTTTTCATATCTTATTTAAGAGTTAGAGCACCATGGGGTGTCTGGGTGGCTCAGTCAGTTAAGCAACCAACTCCTGATTTTGGCTCAGGTCATGATCTCAGGGTTGTGAGACTGAGCCCCACCTCAGGCTATGTGCTGGGTGTAGAGCCTGTTTGAGATTCTCCCTTTCCTGCTGCCCCTCTCCCTCCTTTCCTCTCTTTAAAAAAAAAAAGTAAAAGCACCATGATGACACTGAAATATATACATGTCCTCCATAACATGTTCATTCTGATGTGGTCTAAAAGTCGAATCCCCCAATTTTTTATTTTATTAAAAATTTTTTTAAAAAATATTTTATATATTTATTTGAGAGAGAGAGAGAGCATGAGTGGGGGAGAGGGGAATACTGGAGAGGGAGGAGCAGACTCCCTGCTGAGCAGGGAGCCCGACTTGGGGCTCCATCACAGGACCCGGAGATCATGACCTGAGCTGAAGACAGACGCTTAACCAACTGAGCCACCCAGGTGCCCAAAGATTTTATTTTTAAGTAATCTCTATACCCAATGTGGGGCTTAAACCCACAACCCCGACACAAGAGTTGCATGCTCTACTGATTGAGCCAGCCAAGTGGCCCCCAAATCCCCAATGCTGATTGAGATAAAAGGTTTCATAATTATTTTTCCTCTATTTTCCCTGCAGAATGTCCAGCATAGTCATCTACTTTATAGTTGTTAATCATTTACCGGCATTAAGTAATGATCAAGTTATAACTGGTAACAAAAAAAAAAGTTAACCCAGATTTGAATACAACCAAAGAGTTCTAGATTATAACAAGGCTGAATTGGACATTTCACTTGTTCAACATTTACGGAAGATTTATGAGTGTTAGGCTCAGGGCTAGGATATACTATGATAAATAAAACATAATCCCTGTGTATGTTCCCTGGAACTCTCCTCCAGGTAGGGGAAACCACCAGGTAAAAGAATAATTGCAATGCAATGTGAGAAGGACTATCTATAATGGAGGCTTGTACAAAATACCATCTTCAGCTTACCTGTGATCAGGTCTCGTGAGATAAGATAAATATCAGCGTCTAAAACACGCTTCCAATGCTGAATACCCACTTACTAACCTGTATCACCTTTAGATACTATGCTATACCCAGGTGTCTGTCTCTTCCTGATTTGCATATTCAGAGCAGATAGCCAAGGTTGATAGTGTGCTATCATCTCAGGTTAAGGGGAAAACTCAGACCAAACACAAAGTATTTTAAAGAACACACATTGAGTCATGACCTTAGGCAACAGGTATAGCTCCTGAAGTCTTTACATTGTGAACTGCTTACAAATCCTTCTCTTCAGAAGACATGCTAAGTTCAAAAGCTGTTAGCCAGAAATTCAATTCTTTGAATAAAATATTAAGCCTGTTTCTCTGAAACCAAAAACTGCACATTTCTGAACCTTTTATATATGGATTCTGGTAGAGAAGATGGCAATAAGAGCTACTCTCCTGCAAAGCAAGCTACTATGCATCTACGAGTTTCCCTAACTGTAGACTGTTTCTCCTTTCTTGCAAAGAGACCATTAGCAAGATTATTCTTTTCTCAAATAATGCAACTTGACTCGGTTAAGGAAAGAACAGTTTTAGAGGCAGATCACTGTTCTGAAGTCATAAAACTGGTTTTTATTCCCAAGGACTTGACTTTCTTTGATTACAACATAGCTTGGCCAACTCCACACCACTGAGGTTTCAAGATGTTGCTCTAGGAATTTTCTAGCTTTCCATATCACAATGTACATATTAATGGAGAGGAAACTCAAACTATTAAGAGATACTAATTGTCTTGAAGCACAATTCCAACTAAACTAAAAAGGATTTGAAGAGGAAGTTTAGAAATATAATTCCCTCCAACAGGACACATAAGCTACAATCCAAACATCATTAAGAATTCCCTGGGTGGGGTGCCTGGGTGGCTCAGTTGGTGAAGTGTCCTTGATTTCGACTCAGGTCATGATCTCAGGGTCATGAGATCGAGCCCCACATCAGGCTCCACCTTGGGCACGGAGCCTGCTTAAGATTCTCTCTCTCCCTCAACTCCTTCCCACTCATGTACTCTCTCTAAAAAATAAAAATAATTCCCTAGGGTGCAGCATATTCTGAGACAAAGTCAAGTTCTATGTATTAGGTTTAAAAACTCAAGAAAATGCTGGTTCTCAACTGACAATAGTTGCAAAAGCTCCTGGGAAGGTCTGACCTAACTGCAGTTTTGACACCTCCATTTAAACACCTCCCCTTCTGTGGATAATGAAAGCTTCCAAACACTGAAGGTTTGCAAGAGTTAAACAGTCTCTCAAGACAACAGTCAGTATGTAAACATACGTTTTTAAAAAGACTTTATTTATTTATTTACTTGAGAGAGACAGAATGAGAGAGAAAGCATGAGCCGGGGGGGTGGGGAGCAGAGGGAGAGAGAGAAGCAGACTCCCCACTTAGCAGGAAGCCTGCTGTGGGGCTCAATCCCAGGACCCTGAGCTCATGACCTGAGGTGAAGGCAGACGCTTAACTGACTCAGCCACCCAGGTGTCCCTGTAAATATATCTTTTAAGGCAAAAATCCATTCATCTTGGGTCAGGATTCACTTTAAACAATATAAGAGCCTATGTAAGTGGTATTTAAAGGTATGAGACAGGGGCGCCTGGGTGGCACAGCGGTTAAGCGTCTGCCTTCGGCTCAGGGCATGATCCCGGCGTTATGGGATCGACCCACATCAGGCTCCTCTGCTATGAGCCTGCTTCTTCCTCTCCCACTCCCCCTGCTTGTGTTCCCTCTCTCGCTGGCTGTCTCTATCTCTGTCGAATAAATAAACAAACTCTTAAAAAAAAAAAAGGTATGAGACAATGTTCATAATATACTGATATAACAATATGTGAAAAGCAGAATAAAATTTTTAAAAATTATAAAGCAGTTTATAAAACATATATGATTATATTTATCAAAAAGCATATATACACATGAGGATTCTTTACTAAAAGAACTCATGGCCATTATAGAAAGTTTGAAAAACAGAAGACAAAAAATTAGAAAGAGCTATATATCCTATAACCCAGAGATTACTGTTTAATATTTTGGTGTATGTATTTCCAATTTTTTTCTAGGCATATATACTTCCTTTCAATAAATGTAAAAACTATACTTTTTAGTCAATAGTCTTGCACTGATTTATATATACATGCCATTCTAAAAAACTAGGAAAAATTGTTAAGAGTCACGAACAACAGTAGTTCTCAACCTGGGATGCATATTAGAATCAACCTGGGAAACACTTAAAATTCCCAATGCTGGGACCACCCCCAGAGCAATTAAATCAGAATTTCTGGAGATGGGGAGTCCAGATACTGGCATTTTTCAAAGTTCCTCAGGTGATTCCACTGAACAGCCAGGGCTGAGAACTACTACATGACAGAGTTTCCCCTGCTTTGAACAAATTATGATTGATAGTGCTTTCTTAAACTTTTGAGAATGAAAGAGGGTGCTAACGGACAGCACACTTAAGTGAGTTGGTTCATGTAAGGTGCCTAGAATCTTAGAAGCAGAGTGGTGTTATATATCCCCTGGGGATCTTGTTAAAATATACATTCCAGTTCAGTAGGTCTGGGGTAGGACCTGAGATTCTACAATTCTAACCAGGTCCCCAGGTGATGCCAAGACTACTGGCCCAGGGACCATACTTTGAGCTTTAGGGTTCTGGGAAAGAAAACTCTTAAAGAATGGAAAGGACAACTTACAGCCACTGAAGCCCATATTGTACACCACAAGACAGGGGGTGGTGATCTACAGTGGATGGACAAAGAATTGATGCTGGTTGTTAAAAGATGTTTCAAGGAAATTAGCTTTTAGAGAACTGAAAGAAAGTTAGGAATAACACATTCTTCAGAGGAAAAAAATCATTGAAGCTTATCTATTTGGTATGCACAAAGGAGTACAAGCAAGTAGGGGAAAGCAGAGAGGTGGGCAGTGAGGAAAAAAAAATCAAACGTCTACAAAATTCTTATGGAAAAAATAAAACCCTTGGTTGCAGTGCTGGAAAGGGACAAAGAAACACTATCAGGAGAACTGCAGAGTTTATTTCTCTGCCAAAAACATGTTTGGGAACCACTACAGCTAATAAACTGAGGTTGGTGTAAATTAATAACCATCTTCCGTCAACTCCCTCCTAGGGACCTAAGCAGAGACCCCAAGAGTATTAGGTCTCCCTTGGCAGTGCTTTGGGAACCAACAACAAACAGTGGACTATGTGCCCAAATGTTTCTCTTTGTCTGTAGAGAGAACATTAAGAAGCTCAACCATGGGGTCTCTTTGCAGCTTCTTGGGAATACCCTTCTTCAAATCTCTAAATTTCACTAGAACTATTAAAAAAAAAAGGGAAAAAAATTTCCCCCAAGGATTTTCCCATGGAAACTGGAAATGTTTAGTATATTCTTTAGAATGACAAAGTAAATACTTAATATAAAAATATTCATAAGTCACTACCATACTGTTATTCTTCCAAAATAATTTCTAAAAACAAAAAATATGAAATCTTTCAGATAAAATTATCTGGAGCAAATATATGAATCAGCTGGTATACTTTATCAGGCATTCCTTATCAAATGGGCCATTTCTTTTTTTTTTAAAGATTTTATTTTATTTTTTATTTTTATTTTTTTTTAAAAACCTGTAATTCTTTTATTATTTTAATTCTAGTATAGTTAACATACAGTGTTATATTAGTTTCAGGTGTACAGTGTAGTGATTCTTCTTTTTTTTTTTTAAAGATTTTATTTATTTGACAGAGAGAGAGACAGCGAGAGAGGGAACACAAGCACGGAGAGCAGGAGAGGGAGAAGCAGGCCTCCTGTTGAGCAGGGAGCCCAATGTGGGGCTCGATCCCAGGACCCTGGGATCATGACCTGAGCTGAAGGCAGATGCTTAACGACTGAGCCACTCAGGTGCCCTGTGATTTTTTTAATTGACAGAAAAAGAAAGATAGAGAGAGCATGCATGCACGCGAGCACAAGCAGGGGGAGCGGCAGGCAGAGGGAGAAGCAGGCTCCTGGTTGAGCAGGGAGCCTGGTGCAGGACTCGATCCTAGGGCTCTGGGATCATGACCTGAGCCGAAGTCAGACACTGAACGGACTGAGCCACCCAGTGCCCCTCAAATGGGCCATTTTTTTTTTTTTAAGATTTTATTTATTTAACAGAGAGAGAGACAGCCAGCGAGAGGAGGGAACACAAGCAGGGGGAGTGGGAGAGGAAGAAGCAGGCTCCCAGTAGAGGAGCCTGATGTGGGGCTCGATCCCAGACCGCTGGGTTCATGCCCTGAGCCGAAGGCAGATGCTTCAACGACTGAGCCACCCAGGAGACCCTCAAATGGGCCATTTCTAAGTAAATTTCTTTTTAAATGAACAGAAGAAACTAGAGGGGAAGATTTTACCAAGAAATGGAAAGGATTCTGTTATCAGATAATTCATGTTACACACCTCTTGAGCGTAAGGATCTTTGGCAGAAACACAGGCAATCACAACAATACCATTGATCTTGACATTCAGGACTTAGTGTACAATGACGATGGCTAACATGTACTGAATGCCAGATATTGGGCTAAGTGCTTATCCATATCTAAATTAATCCTCACAATACTATGAAATAGGCGCTGTTATTAGAGTTCTTACATGAATGAGGAATCTGGTTTAGGGATGGCAAGTACCTTGCTCAAAGGTCATAGAGCCAGTAAGCAGTAAAGTTGGTTTTTGACTGCCTGATTTAATGTCCAAGCTCTTAATATTTACATGACACAGTCAGCTATCCTGCATGCCCAGTTTGTACCAGGGAGAGACTACACTCAAGACAGGGACAGAAGATGAATTAAGTCATGATCCTTAAGCTCATGGTACAGGACAAGCAGTCCTTCCAGCACAAGAGGCTAGAAAGGCACTTCCAAATACTGCAGATATAGACATCTTTGGTGCCACAGAATGCCAGCTCAGATTATGCTGTTATCATGTTCCATAGGTCATGATTTATTTACTTTTGGGGTCCCTGATTCTTGATCTTTTATATATCCTTGATGGGTAAAAGATACATTTACAAAAAGGACACACTGTAGGACTAGAGACACTATTTTCTAGCTTACGCAAACTTTCCAGAAATTATTGAACCACATCAAACTATGTAAAACTGATAGAGCCACAACAATGTCCAGGTTACAGATCTAGTTACTAGTTGAGGGTTGGTCTCTCCCACATTTAAATGCTAAGGTGTGTGGCTGGACAATCCAGTCTACTCAAGACTGGGAAAACAGATCAAAGACTGAGCTTCTGGTCTCTCTTCTGAGTTTCTACAAAGTGTCCAAAGGCTAAGGGAAACTTCACTGTGTTAGTCTAATGATGGCTAAAAAGGTCAATTATTCTTTCCTTTTTTTTTTTTTTAAGTTTTATTAATTTAGTTAATCTCTACACCCAACACAAGGCTCAAACTCACCACCCAGAGATCAAGAGTCATATGCTTCATATGCTCTTTTGACTGAACCAGCCAGGTGCCCCAAGGTCAATAATTCTTTTTTTTTTTTTTTAAAGATTTTTTTATTTTTTATTGGACAGAGATAGAGGCAGCCAGCGAGAGAGGGAACACAAGCAGGGGTAGTGGGAGAGGAAGAAGCAGGCTCATAGCAGAGGAGCCTGATGTGGGGCTCGATCCCATAACGCCGGGATCACGCCCTGAGCTGAAGGCAGACGCTTAACCGCTGTGCCACCCAGGCGCCCCCCAAGGTCAATAATTCTTAATCAGTGGTTCATTACTAATGCAGACGAAGTCCTAATCTTTTGCATTTCTCAGAGCTAGCTTCCTAACAGTCTTCTTTAACTTAGTAATTGCTGACAGTATAAGGCCAGGGAAAAGGTAAACAGTATTTCCGGCCTTATCTGGCAGCTGGCGACATTCACTGCTTAAAGCTAGTCCTCAAAGAAAGAGTAGGCAGGTTAAAATAACTGCTATTTGAGTACCTACGTTCAATATATATACCAAGCACTGTAGAAGGAGCTCATTTTAATTTCTCAGTCTTATCTCCTTTAATATTGACACCCACACGAAATAGTGGTGCTCTCAGAAATTAAATACCTTTCTCAGCAACCCATAGCTAATAAATAACACAGCTAGTGTTCAGACAGAGATCTGTCCATACTACGTACACTTAGAGAGTGGCTTTAGGCAGCTGCAAGGTCTGGGGTATCTTTGTGAAGATAGGTCTCCAGGGCTAGAAGAACTGAGGGAACTGGTAAGACAGTGAGAAAGGCAGCCAGATCCCCAAATATGCCATGGAAGTGGTCTTTTCAGCCTTCTAATGATGTTCTCCTGGGGTATGGTTAGCAGAGAATGCAGATGGTGTACCGAGTTATTGATTCTGTACCGATCCACAAGGGAAACAAAATCTTATTTATAATAATAAAACTTCCCTATTATAAGTTACATTCAAATATTATTTGAGTTTAAATATTTCAAAATAATTATATCCTTCGATTGCAGCTATATGTCTGAATATTAACATGTAGATCTGCTTTTTTCTATCTTCTTTTTTTTTAATAATTTTTTTAAAAAGATTTTATTTATTTATTTGACAGAGATAGACACAGCCAGCGAGAGAGGGAACACAAGCAGGGGGAGTGGGAGAGGGAAGCAGGCTCACAGCAGAGGAGCCTGACGTGGGGCTCGATCCCATAACACTGGGATCACGCCCTGAGCCGAAGGCAGACGCTTAACCGCTATGCCACCCAGGCGCCCCTGCTTTTTTCTATCTTCTGAATGATACCATGAATCCCCCGTTTGAAGGGGATTCAAGACCTTACAATTTGCTTTGAAGAACTGAAAATCTGCAGTGTTGCAAGCAATCTAAAATTACGTTAATTGACATAGAAGGCTGATTCATTTGTTACAAAGTTTTTGATAAGACTTCTTACCCTATTCAGAAGATACCAAAGCAAATAAGAAAATCTCAGGCAGGGGAAGCATTTGGCAATGTATGGTCCATACTATGATTTGGTGAAATGCTTTGATTCGAAGAGCGGGGATTAGGGTTTGAAATCAATCCTAGGCAAACTGTAGATTTGCTCATGAAAGCTAGTTCAGAGACATGGGTTGACATCTTTCTGCAGACACTAAGTTTTGCATAATTGGTAAAACCAAAACTATTATTTCTCAGAAATCTACACAAATGATTTATTAATATATATCTGGCTCACTACAGAGCCAAAGAAGTGATGTTCAGAGAGAGTAAAAAGTCTGTTTTATGGGGGTGGTGGTGGTGGTTAATGTTATTGTAGTACTCTTTCTCCCTTTATCATTTACCCCCAAGCCTCCAAAGAGAGCTGCTACTGTTATTTTTCCCTTTCTCTGGTATAATCACGCTAACCATCTCATTCACTGAAGTTCTACTGTATATCAGGCACAAGTTGTACCGAGGATTCTACAGCTGTGCTGCCAAAAATGTGTTCCATCGACCGGTGGGGCTGGTTTGTGAATTGTCTATTACCAGTTTGTGACAAGGTGTTTAAAAACTCTAATAGCAACTAAGCAGAGTAACTTGTGGATTCTAAAAAAACCTTTTGGCTTTTATTTTATATGTCATTTTTCTAATAACTCATTTATTATTTTTGTTAACTCATTTTATTTTATGAAAATATTGGTCTGTGAAGGATTAGAAGTAAAAAACTGGATCTTTACCAGTGGCAGTTCAAGAAGCACTATTCTAGACTGAAAGATAAGACTTTTGGTCTTGATATGGTCTCAGTATAATCCTATGCGAATGTCCAATAAAAAAAAGTCCTTCCACTTTCAGACATACACATTTCTGAGGGACACATAAAGTTCGAGATTTGTAAACAGGTCTGGGGAATGCTGACTTAAAAAAAGGGGGGTTATGAGTTAATATTAGGTTAAAAGAAGAATAGAGAAGGGTAGGATAGGAAGGTAATGTCAAGCAAGTAGAAATGACAATTTGATAAAGAACAGCAACTCAAAAGGCAACCAGAAGGGCAGCAGGTATAATAAAGTGCTATAAGACTGGGGTAATGAAGTCAAGAGGGTAAATTAAGGTTTATTAGAGGAAGAAAGACACTGAGTCTAGTCTCTGCCATCCATTCCATTCTTAGAATCACCTCATACTCCAGTCCCTAGATGCACCTCATCTTCCAGCCATGCTTAGTTACTGCATTTCCTAGACAGTATATTCTTGTGCTTCAGTGGTTAGCACACGCTGCTCTACTCCGCCTAGAACATGCATCCCACTCCCACGATGCTCCTTAAAGCCACGGTGCTATGTCAACCTCCTCTCTAATTGCAGTCCCTGATACACCCTGAGGCAAAGCTATCTGATCTCTCCTCAGTGTACCTGTAGACTTGTTTATACCTGCATGGAAGTACTTATCAGAATGTAAATCAAATTTGCAAGTCAAATTCCACTGACACACTCTTATTTATTCTTTCTCAGGGCTCCGCACATAATTGACACTCAAATGTGTGTTGAACCACAATAAGTATTAGCAAGTCAGAGGGGTTGACTAGAATTCTCCCTCTCAAGCTGAGTAACCAGAAAGTGAGGCTCATTGAAGAGTGTCCAGAAGCCAAACACGGAGAACTGCTCATTCAGGATTAAGAAAGCTGTGGCAAGGGCAACTTAGAACTGGAGCTCGGCATAAACAAGCAACAAACCAACCAACCAAAAAAACCCCATTCTCCCTAAGGAGAACAGCTAAGTCAGTCGGCCAAATTGTAGGTAAAAACACATTAGAATTTAAAAGCCCATTCTACATTAGGTTGAATTCATGACTTGGCAGAGTATCTGTAAATTATATATGGGCATGCAGTTCATTACCTATAGTTTGAGGAATTCCAAGGTAAGTTGAATTTCCAGGCAAAGCGGCTGACTCAGCACATACTGATGAACGCTAATGTCTACCATGGCAGACTAGAGCAATATAAGGCCAAGCTTCGACACCAAGGTCACAGGCATGAAGAAAAACCTCTCTCTTCTCATTCATCTGGGCTGCAAGCAGCTGTAATGACTAGCAATAAACAAAGGGAGTCCATTTGGTGGTATCCTACGCATTTTCACTATAGGAATGCCTTTCTTTTCTTTTTTTCAAGGAATGCCTTTCTTTGCTCTGCTTTCCTAGTTTTAGGTTGTGGCCTTTTCTTTTTCTTCTTGGTCTCTTTTAACACTGCCTTTATAATCTCTCCCCTCTCAAACTCTCTCCTCCTTGCTCACTTTCTAAACCCATTTAATTTCCACCTTCATTCTTTTTAAAAAAATTTTTTATTAATTTACTTTAAAGTAATCTCTACCCCCAACATGGGGCTTGAACTCACAACCTTGAGATCCAGAGCCGTGTGCTCTACTGACTGAGCCAGCCAGGCGCCCCAAAACCTTCATTAATTCTTAAATATCACTCCTTTCAAAGCCCTCCTTCCAGGCTTTTTCTGCACTAGCATTGGTTATATAGAGCATCCTGTACGTATCCTCACATTCAGGAGAACCAATTCTAATTCACAGATGTTTACACGTCTTTCTCTCCCCAATAATCTCCCAGTGATTTTCCCTGTGGTATTTTTCCTATTTATGGGGGATGAAGTGAGGAAATATAAATGGATCCCTGAGAAACCAAGTTTCAGTATCCTTGAAACATAATATGCAGCACTGTAATCGGTGGTGATATCCCTGTGAAATAATACTCTGGCCCTGGCAAAGGCACTGTGCTTGGAAAGCATACAATCAAAATTCAAACTGGCCTGGGAAACAGTGGAGGCAAGTAATTTAGTAATGAGAAGATCGTTATTTGAAACATAACACAGTCTTCTCACTAACAAAGTCAAACGAAACAAACTGTTTTTCCCTCATAGGTCCATTACTCTACTGATATGTGCAGTTATGTGCCTGAAACTGGTCAGAAACAAGCTAGAATAGACATATCCATGGAGATAATATAAGGCTCTTCCCCAAGGGTGTGTTCCCAGAGGGATCAGCCACTATATCTTACATGTTACTTGGAGGCATACGGATATTGCTTGGAATCCTATCAAAAGCCACATTCAGAGATCTGTGAATTTTACCTAGTTTTAAAATAACGCTACAGGGGGGCGCCTGAGTGGCGCAGTTGTTAAGCGTCTGCCTTCAGCTCAGGGCGTGATCCTGGCATTCTGGGATCGAGCCCCACATTGGGCTCCTCAGCTATAAGCCTGCTTCTTCCTCTCCACTCCCCCTGCTTGTGTTCCCTCTCTCGCTGGCTGTCTATCTCTGTTAAATAAATAAATAAAATCTTTAAAATAAAATAAAATAAAATAACGCTACAGTATTGAGAGGGAAATCAACTTCAAGTTAGAACCCTCTTAAAAAAAGAAAAGCAAAGCTGAAGATGATTTTGGTTTTCAAGTGGGACCTATATGTATGTCATGTAGAGGGCTTCCTTCCAACAGTCACTATGTCCCATCCCAGAATAGTGAAAAAAGGCTTCAGATGTCTAAGCTGGAGTAAAAGAGAATCACTAAGACTCTGGCTTTATCAATACCCTGAAACATGAAACCTACAAATTTGCAAAAGAGAAAGCAACCCTGAACTTTAAAACAAAGATAAATAATTGAAACAATGCTATATTAATGCCAAAGCATTTGTAGACCTACTTTTTTTTTTGTTTTGTTTTGTTTAAAGATTTTATTTATTTATTTGAAAGACAGGGAGTGAGTGAGGGAGCACACAAGAAGGGGGAGGGGCAGAGGGAGAGGAAGAAGCAGACTCCCCACTGAGCAGGGAGCCCAATGTGGGGCTTGATCCTGGAACCCCGGGATCATGACCAGAGCCAAGGGCAGATGCCCAACCGACTGAGCCACCAAGGTGCTCCTGTAGAGCTATGGTTTTTAAAGCGAGTTGGCACATACTATCTCACTCAAATTTCAGAACATCTCTGTTAAGCAGACAAAGCAAGCATTTTCCTTGTTTTACAGATGTTAAGCAACTTGCACAAAGTTAGCTAGCTTAAATAAGTGATTTCCATTCTTTTTTTTTAATTAAGTAATCTCTACGCCCAAAGTGGGGCTCAAACTCATGACCCCAAGATTGAGTCACACACCCCACTGAGCCAGCCAGACACCCCAGTAATTTCCATTCTTTAATAAGACCTACCTACTCAAGCTACTTCTCTGATCTCTGCTTTCCTAGTTCACCAGACTTCTAGAAAAAGTAAGGTATTCTTTAAATTCTTAAAAAGTAAGGTGATTTAATTTCTTCATCTATTATCCTTTTTTTTTTTAAACAGCTTCTATTTTTTTGGGGGGGGGTTTATTTATTTGAAAGAGAGAGACACAGCGAGAGAGGGAGCACAAGCAGGGGGAGAGGCAGGGAGAAGCAGGCTTCCCGCTGAACAGGGAGCCTGATGTGGGGCTCGATCCCAGGACCCTGGGATCATGACCTGAGCCGAAGGCAGACGCTTAATGACTGAGCCACCCAGGCACCCCTATTATCCATTTTCTAATCCTGGCAGATTATACTTAATTTGTTTCCTCAAGTATTGGCTACTCTCAAAAAGATCACCAACGACCTATAAGGTATCATGGGACTCTTAGTAGTTTCAAATATTCACTGAATGAATTCAGTTTCCAGCAATTCTAAGGACTTGTTTTTGACCCTCATTCCTCCTCATTGTTGATTCCAAATCCCCTCTGAAGCACTCTCTTCCTGCATGTCTCATGTCATTTTCCTTCCTCCGTTACTCTCCAGGATCTTGAAAATTAAGCTGCTCAACACCTACTCATCTCTCAAGATCCTATTCCAATGACAATTCTGAACTCTTCCACAACACCTCGAGCAGTAGTCAATCTTCCTCTGAGATGCCACAGCACTTTATGCTACTTAGGCACTTATCACAGTTGTGCTCCGATTGTTATGGTCCCTTTCTCTCTCCCTTATACAATAAAACTTCTTTGGATATGAAAACCAGTTTATCATTTTGTAACACTTTAAATATAGCCACAAGAAGAAAGGGAGTGGCCTAATAATATCTGACATTCCTGTAGTCAGAACCTTACGGTTATGCCTTTATCTCAGGGGTAACTTCTCAATCCTTAACTTCCCATTTATAAAGTGAGGATAGTAATATAAAGAGTTGTGATAATGTAATAATATATCAAAGTACTTTGAAAAACTGAAAAAGACTATAGGAATGTCAGATTATTATTACGCCACCCCCTTTCTTCTTGTGGCTATATTTAAAGTGTTATTTATATTAGAGTTATTTGTTTAGTTCTTTAGACTTTATCTAAATTCAGAGATAATAATTGCTCTCTAGGACTCTGAATCAGTGGTTCCACAATGCACTAAACAGAATACTTCATTAATACTGAGTATCTAAGAAAAGAGTTGTCTGAAAAACAAAATGGAAATGATATCTTGTTTTAATTACATCAAACTACAAAAAATATTTTGCCTATTTTAGGTGTAGCATATATCTGAATAGAAATACTTGCTGAAAAGAATCCTTGTTAATTAAGAATGATTGTCACCAAATCAAAGAATTGCGGTGTTGGAAAATGATTTGAGTCCTTATGGAGATTATCTCTCTAAAACCTTATCTGATACACACAGTTTCCCTCCGCAATACTCTTGATGGACAGGAACATCCATTTGCTGCTTAAAATACTTTCTGGAAGGGGCGCCTGGGTGGCGCAGTCATTAAGTGTCTGCTTTCGGCTCAGGGCGTGATTTGGGCGTTATGGGATTGAGCCCCACATCAGGCTCCACCGCTATGAGCCTGCTTCTTCTTCTCCCACTCCCCCTGCTTGTGTTCCCTCTCTCGCTGGCTGTCTCTATCTCTGTCAAATAAATAAATAAATAAATAAATAAAATCTTAAAAAAAAAATACTTTCTGGAAAACGCTTTTTTTTTTTCCTTTCAGGTAACTCTAATTATTGGAAACTGGGCTAAATAAACTTTGTCCCCTATAACGTCTTCCCTTCTCTGACAGCCACACAGAACACATTTAATTCTCTCTCTTTAAAATAGTTTTTTAAACTTTAGAAGAGAACACTCGTGTCCCTTGCTTAATTCTTCATCTTCAGGTCCAACCTTCCCATTCTCAGACTATTTTACATACGATAGGATTCCAGTGCCTCTCGTCTGGACCAGGTGCACTTAGCTGTGACCCCCTCACTGTAGACCAAACAAGTTCCTCATATGTGGGACTGTTACATTCTTTGCCAATCACTGAGATCTTTATGGACATTGGACTATAGGAAAATATACTTGTTTTTCCTCTAAGCTTCAAAATTATCATCAGGCCAAAAGCAAAAAAAGAACAGTACTCCTAAAATCTTGAAAATCTGAGTTTTAAGTATTCAAGCAATGGTTAGAACCTTTATTACTACTAGTCAAGATGGCCTTTAAACTACCTTCCTACGATGCTAAAACTCAGGAATAGGGATAGGTCCGCACATTCAGAAGGCAAGTCCTCCTCTACCATGGGGATTTGAGGATGCAGGGGGCTGACAAGGGAGACCTTTGAGCCAAAGGTGAGGTCAAGCTTAACAGGAACTCAGAGCTGCCAAATTTCAGCACCACTGCTAGCCCTTTATCAAATACAGTGACAATATAGCCAGAATTTTTCATGGGAGTCTTACCATGTTCTGTTCCATTTCTCCAGAAGTTACTATAATGTTTCACTATAAACCATATACAGAATCTTGAAAGAAATTTAGAAGATCTGAAGAAGACTGTATCTAATTATATTCCAAATTCCTCCCCAAAATGTGAAAGCAGGAATGCCCATTTAAAAATCCTGAATAACATGATCAAAAGGACATCATTTCATTTAATCCATTCAGGGTAACAATAACAACTTCTCATCCTGGAAAACACACTACCAATCACAATCTACATGAAGTTTATGACTGGACAATCTGTGAATAGAAGATTTAAAGCCAACTATTTTTAACTGGAAGTAAAGTCAAAGATCAAGGTGCTATGAGAAAGAGGATATGGGGGATCCAGGACCAAACTATGGTGAGGGAATGCAAGAACACAAGTAAAAGGTTCTTTCAGAAACCTTCTAAGCCAAACTAGTTCCTTTTCTGCTAAGCTGTCATATGTTGAAATGTAATTAGTCCCCAGAAAACAAGATGAACATTAGGCATACATCAATGCTTACTAATTAAATCATTTCTTCAAAGAGGCAAAACAGAAATATTATATTATTATCATATAATATATTATCATTATCAATAAATTTTTGTCAATTAATTGGGAAAAAAGAGTCTGTTGATTCATTAAGGTTGAACATCTCTTAATTTATTCATCGGCTATTTTCAGTTTTCTTCTGTGAACTCTTTGTTCATATCCTTTGTCCATTTTCAGTTAAAATTTTATTTTATTTTTTTAAAAGATTTTATTTGAGATAGCGTGAGTGCAAGAAAGAGCAAAAGGAGGGGGATGGGGCAGAGGGAGAAACAGGCTCTTCACTAAGCGGAGAAACAGGCTCTTCACTAAGCAGAGAGCCAGATGCAGGTTTCAATCACAGGACCCTGGGATCATGACCTGAGCTAAAGGCAGACACCTAACCAACTGAGCCACACAGCTGCCCCAAACATTTATTTTATTCATTTGTAGGCAGTTTTTTTTTTTTTTAGGATTTTATTTACTTATTTATTTACTTATTTATTTTAGAGAGGGGGAGAGAGCAAGAAAGAGAGAGAGAGAGAAAGAAAGGCAGAGGGAGAGGAAGAGGGAGAATCTAAGCAGGCTCCATGCCCAGTGCAAAGCCTGATATGGTGCTTCATCTCATGATCCTGAGATCAAGACCTGGGCTAACATCAAGAATTGGATGCTTAACTGACTAAGCCACCTAGGTGCTCCTTAAAGATTTTATTTTTAAGTAATCTCTACACTCAAAGTGGGTCTCAAACTCACAATCCCAAGATCAAGAGCCACGTGTTCCACCAACTGAGCCAGTCAGGTGCCCCTGTAGGCAATCATTTATATTCTAGATATTATATTAACTTTTGGAGTATATGTAAATAGGGGCAATTAGCTAATCTTCAAAGAAAAAGTTAAATCACTACTTCATACCTTAGACCAAAGCAAATTCCACATGGAATAAAAATAATAAAATTATAAAAGCATAACCTTTTTTCTGGTAGTCAGTTTTTTTTTTTTTAAAGATTTTATTTATTTATTTGACAGAGAGAGACAGCCAGAAAGAGAGGGAACACAAGCAGGGGGAGTGGGAGAGGAAGAAGCAGGCCCCCGGCAGAGCAGGGAGCCTGATGTGGGGCTTGATCCCAGGACCCTGGGATCACACCCTGAGCCGAAGGCAGACACTTAACAACTGAGCCACCCAGGTGCCCCTGTCAGTTTCTTGATATTAATTTAATAAAGTTGTATACAGGCTGGGGCACAAACTATCCTCATAGTTGAAAATTTGTGTCTAATTTTTGACTCCTCCAAAACTTATCTACTAATAGCTTATTGTTGACTAGAAGCCTTACTGATAACATGAAGTCAACATGTATTTTGTATGTTATGTGTATTATGTACCATATTCTTACAAAAAGTAAGTTAGAGGAAAAAATGTTATTAAGAAATCATAAGGCAAAGAAAATACATCTACAATACTGTATACTATAGTTATTGAAAAAATCTTGTGTAAGTGGACCTGCACGGTTTAAAGAGTGTTGTTCAAGAGTCAACTGTGTTTATGTTGAGGAAGAGCAGTTTGAAGAGGCAGAACAGTGCACTATACAGACTACACTAGAAAACCTGTGTAAAAGGAGTGTGACAAATTTATGTCATGGAAAGCATGGAAAGCAATTTCCAAAATCTTTGGAAATTATGAATATGGTAAATTTATTATTAAGAGAAAAAACTAAGTTACACAATAATGCTTATGATTCAATTTTTATAAAAGCAAATACATTACATTAGCTACATTGGAAGGCTATGTTAAAATATCAATAAAGGTCATTTCTGGGTGGTTGGGGTTGGTAATAGAAAAATTAAATACCATCTTAAAACGGCACAAGAAGTTAGATTTCTACCACATATCATTTATGTAAAAACATTCCAGGTGGATTAGAGAGCTAAACATTAAAAAGAGATGAAAACATAGAATATTTAATCTTGGGATAAGAAAGGTTTTATTTAGTTATAACAATTAATTTAATCTGTATTGCAAACCTATGAAGTAAATACTAAGATTTTCATATGTTTGAATATTAAAGAAACAGATGGAAAGAGACAGTGGAATGACTTGCCCAAGGTCATGATATAAAATGCAAGGGTGCCTGGGTGGCTCAGTTGGTTAAGGATCGGATTCTTTTTTCACTTCAAGTCAGGATCTCAGGGTGGAGATATCAAGCCCTGAGTTGGGCTCCAAATCAGTGGAAGTCTGCTTGAGATTCTCTCCCTCTCCCTCCACCACTTTTGTTGATTGTGCGTGCACGAGTGTGTGTGTTTCATGGAGTAACGCAAGTACTCTCTCTCTCTCTCACTCACTCAAATAAATAAATCTTTGAGACACAAAATGCAGGGGCTCCTGGGTGGCTCAGTCGGTTAAGTGTCTGCCCTTGGCTCACGTCATGATCCCAGCGTCCCGGGATGGAGTCCCACATTGGGCTCCCTGCTCAGCGAGGAGCCTGCTTCTCCCTCTCCTCTCAGCTTGTGCTCTCTGTCACTATCTCTGTCTCTCAAATAAATAAGTAAAGTCTTAAAAAAAAAAAAAAAAGAAAAAGGTGCACAAAATGCAAAATGCAGAAGCCACATGTAAAATACTCATGAATTTAAAATGATAATTTAAAATTTGTTCAACAGGAGTGCTTGGGTGGCTCAGTCAGTCAAGCATTTGCCTTCAGGGTCCTGGGATCAAGCCCCCAGTTGGGTTCCCTGCTCAGTGGAGGGGAGTCCACTTCTCCCTCTCCCTCTGGCCTACCCCTCCATGCTCTCTTCCTCTCAAATAAACTCTTTGAAAATAAATAAATAAATAAATAAAATTTGTTGAACAAAAAAGGAAATGAGCAATACACTGATGGAAAATATTTGCAACACACAGAATGGGCAAATATTAAAATAAAGAACACCTACAAACCGGTAAGAAAAGTAAAAAATTCAATAGTAAAATGGGCAAAAACAAAATCAACAAGCAATTCATGGAAAAGAAACTGCCAAACAGAAGATTTTGCAATTTCTCTAACAATAATAAGAACTACTACAGGGGTGCCTGGGTGGCTCAGTCGGTTAAGCATCTGTCCTTGGCTAAGGTCATGATCCCAGGGTCCTGGGATAGAGTCCCACATCCTGGCTCCTTGCTCAGCGGGGAGCCTGCTTCTCCTTAAGCCAACCCCTCCCCCTGCTTGTGCGCTCTCCCTCTCTCTGACAAATAAGTAAAATCTTAAAAAAAAAAAAAAAAAAGCTACTACATAATGTTTACTAGGCATCAGGTGCTTTTCTAAATGCTTCCGCTATCAACTCATTCAATCTTCACAACAACCCTATGAGATAAGTACTATTTTTATCCACATTTACAGATGAGGAAATTGAGGCAGAGGTTAAAGGAGTTGCTCAGGGACACACAACCGAGAGTACAGGGCTGGGATTCCAACACAGACAGTATAGCTCTACAGTCCAGAATCGCTCTTAACCACTATGCTCCATTACCTGTCCAAGGATCTAGGTATCCAGGGAAATACAAGTTAAAACAAGGTATCACTTGTCTAAATTGTCAAAAATACAAAAGACAGACACAATCAATGTGAAAATAAGCATTGTCACCATTGTTGGTAGGAGAATATAATGATATTTTCTTTTGGTAGAAAAAACTCTTAACAGAAACAGATACAATGAAAGTTCAGTAAAACAATTTACCCAATAAAAAAGGTAGACAATAGGTAGTTTGTTTTACTAAAACATTGTTTTTTTTCCTGAAGGTAGTAGCAAATTCTAAAACTTTCCCTTTCTCTCTCAAGCCTCAGACATCAGTAAACGCTACCAGAGGCTGAGCATCCTCTTGTTCCCATGCTAACTTTTTAATGTGGCTGCTTCCCTTGAGATTTAATCAGCTCAGGTCAAACCTCTGAAAGCCTGTTTCTTAACACACTAACGTCATCACTGAACTGGTTATTTCACATGCCCTTCTAGTGGGCTGATGTAGGTTCTTTCTACTCTTTTCACATTTGTCCCTTAGCCTCTTTTTCAACAGCTTCAAGAGTCGACTGAGGTAAGATGTTAAATTTTCCCTTTCTGCTTTGTCTGAAAGCCATTAAAAAGATTTTCTTGTTTTCAGCAATATGTTAATTCCAATAGGACAAAAATGTTGCTTCTGAAATCTCTCAATTCTCCAGTCTCCGGTTTTACTGGCCACAGCATACATGTTAAGTAACTATTTAAATTACTTAAGGGAAAAATATAATCCATGTCATAACTTTTCTAACACTTCAGCCATCTCTGTTTACTTATAGGTGCCATTATGAAGAGAAACACCGAAAGGTACATGGAGCTATAAAAGAGGCTGTTACTAAACTTCACTACATAAGTACTGAAAGTTTCCTAGGAGTGGCATTATGCCTAGGTGATAATGCCTCCATTTTTTTTCAAAGAAGCATAGCAGGTCAGCTTCTGTTTGAAACTTTTCATTTGTATATCCAAAGCGTCCTGTAACTGTTTTGCATTTTGTTCTAAAATTTACCACCAACTTGGTCTCTTACGGTGACAAAGCAATTAAAATTTGCAGGGGTAAAATGGGGACTGTGAAAACACACAGGCAGCTCAGAGAAAAGTGCTTCATTAAATCTCCTTTAGGGGAGGAGACCTAAAGTGATGACTACAATTTCACTGAGAGAAATTTGAGCATATTCCATACTGTACGCACAGGATGTAAAAAGAGATTAAGGTCAGCAGGAAAATCTGAAATTGGAACGTACAGGACTGCATTTTTTCATCCACATCCTATGGTTACAGAGCGACACTCCATTAAAACACGAGGCTTCCTCACTACTTGAAGGAGCGAAGGTTGCACAAGAGGCAACACAACAGGCCCGAGGCAATGATTTCTCTATCCTGCTAAATCCTACCGTCTCCCCAACGTAATCAAATAATTGCTGGACAGCTCCACCTTGTCTACGCGTTAACCACACAAACGCGAGCAGATACCTTTGCCAGGAGTCCCAGTGCAACACCAAAACACCTCAAGGCACCTCACGCACGAGTTTAGGGTCCTCACTTCGCTGGACAGAAAAGTGAAAAAGCTGAGAAAGAAGCAGCCACCATCCAATGCCTCAAAAGGCCAAGACAGAGTTAAGATGAGGTCGATCCCCGGCTTCTCTTTGCCCACCTTCCTCTGCTCCAGCCCTGGAAGGAGCCACAAGTGAGGCAGAGAAGTTGTGGAAACAAGGAGCGGGTGGGGTGGGATGCGGGAATCCGGGAGAGTTTAGCACAAGCATTTGCATTTGTCCCACACAAGGTCACCTGCTCCGAGTCACTTTTTCCTGCTCCCCCCTGGGGCTTCCCGCCAAACGGGCTGCTGGGCTCCGAGGGCAGCTCACCGCGCCCCCTCGGTCCTTCCCTGCGGGCCGCAGCCCCGTCCCGGCCTCTGGGTTCGGGCCGAGGCTCGGACCCAAGCCGGCCTCCCCGATACCCATTTCCGATGCCCGGCGCTTCTCCCAGCCCAATTCCGTCCGGGGCTCCTCCGCCTCCAGCCCCCGGGGCTCCCGACAACGTCCTCTTCCCCCCTCAGGACGCCCCTTGCCCCGCCTCCAGTGCCCGGTCCCGCCGGGGGCCCGGACGCCGTTCCCTCCATCCGCTCCCGCTGCGCTCCCGTCCGGTGCCCACCTGGCGCGGCCCCCGCCCCCGGCCCGTCTCCTCAGCAAGCGGCCGCCTCCCCAGTCCTCCCGGCCCCGCCCCGTTCCCGGGCGGATACAGTTTGAAGCCCCTCAGGATCTCCCTGGCCCGCTCGTCCTTGGCTGACATGATGCGGCGGCCGCCGCCCGCGGCTCTCCCACGCTGGCCCGGTGGAGCCTCGCAGACGGTGCCCAGGAACGGAGGACGGAGCTGCAGCCCGGCCTGAAGACCTCGGGGGAGCAGCGGCAGCGGCCAGACCCGGACCGGCCTCTCCCTCCCCTCAGCTCCCGCTCCTGATCCCTTCTCTTTCCCCCTAGCCTCGGAGCTCCCGCCCCAAAGCCAATGGATAGTCCCCCTCGCCGACTGGCATCCTGAGCAGCCAATAGAAACACTCAGCGGCTTCACCGGTGGGGACAACGAGCGTCAGTGGGAAGGGCCCTCCCCGGGAAGTCCCGCAGGACAGATTTTTCCTTAGGTCCTGTTGCCTAGAGTTTGCCCCAGTGGAGGGTTAGCTTCAATTCTGCAGAGGCTCGAGGATCCCGCTCCCTCCGCAGGGCACACGAGGGCTCTGAGATGACGGCGGGCTGCCCTTTGCGATGTGAGAGAGACTACGTTTCCCAGCATTCCAGGGGGAGTGCGCGGGGGACCACAGATCCCAGCACGCAACAAAGAGGCACAGGGACTACAAATCCCAGCATTCCTTGCACCCTGTTCCTCTGTAACTTAGACTCCAGTGTGCCGCGCAGTGTGCGCAAATTCATAAACCTTCCCTCAGCTTCGGGGGGTTCCTGAATTCGGAGACTTGAAACTGGGCGGGAAGACCCCCTTAACTCTCAGAAGAGGATGACAGCCCACAGAGAGGTAACATCTGTTTACACGGAACTCAGAAGTCTCCTGCAAATCATGGTAAGGCTGCGAACCACAAACAAAAACACTGATTAAACCATGGAAGATGATAGGACATAATGACTCCTTCAAACTGTGCTTGTTTGTTGGTCTCGGGCGCCTTCTAATTGTTTTGCAGGGGTTTCTGGTGTGCTCCTGCGTTGGACTGGGAGAGAGATCGATTGTATACTCAGAATATCCATACCGGAAGGGATATTAAGAGAATTTGCCAATCCAACTCCTCTTGTTTTACATACGAGGAAACTGAGGCCCGGAGAGGTGAAGAGATCGTCCACCGGTTACAGCAACTTGGAGCAGTTAGAATTCGGCTCTAAGTCTCCTGACCCGCAGTCTGCGCTGTTTACACCACACTAAGGTGGCGATATTTTTAGCAACATGGCTATGTGATTATTATTCTCCTTGGTGAAGTTTTCCCCTCCAGGTTGAAACACCCAGAGTTAGGCAAGCATTCATTTGGTGGATTTCCTGTAAGGGAAGGAGTGTGATGTTTGCTTATCTTCAGTCTGGGAAGGACTTAGTGGTTTGATTTGTTCTTTGTTTGTTGCTCAAGGTGACATTTAATGTGATTTTAGGAACTGGGTAACATTGTGTAAGCTAAGGTTTCCTTGGACATCTCCTATCTCTTTTCCTAGGCCTTCCTTCCTCTTCCCATCCCCCTTTCACCCATGTAGGCACCCACCCAATTTTTCCTTCCCTTGTAATTCAACAAAGAGCCTTTTCAGGTTTCCGGTAAAGGCTGAAAGGCATTGTCACAGGCACCAGGAAGATAACCATCTAGTTAGGAAAAAAAAGGAGACTGCTGAGATTCAAGATGAGCTGCATTAAATGTAAGGGAAAGGTCATCAGAATGCTCCAGAGGTTCTGATGGAAAGATTAATTCCAGCTGGCAAAACTGATGGACGAGGTGGCATTTGAATTTGAAGAATGGGTGGATTTTTTTTTTTCTGTTTAAAAAAGTGTATCTTAAAATTTTTTGGTTAATGAGGTATGACATATGCAGGAAGGGCACTGTTTTTATATATGTATACCCCTGTGTCACTACCCCCCAAATGAAGATATAGAACATTTCCAGCACCTCTGTGCCCCTTCCCAATCGGCACTGGATCCTCCCGTCCCGATAACCACTCTTCTGACTTCTATTACCATAAACTAGTTTTGTTGTGAATTTCATTTATTTGTAATCATACAGTATGTACAGTAGGAGTCTGGCTTTTTTTGTTAATCAGTTATTTTTGTGAGATTCATCCATATTGTATGTAGCAGTAACTTTTTTTTTTAAATTGCTGACTGGTATTCCATTGTACGTAGCTAGCAATATTTGTCTATTCTGTTGATGGGTATTTAGGTTATCAGTTATCAGTTTTGGGCTTTTGTGAACAAAGCTGCAGTGTGCATTCTTGTTCTTTTTGCAGACTCCGCAGTCATTTCTAGCAGAGGAGTAGCTGGCTTGTACAGTATGCATATGATCAGCAACAGTAGTAGATATTGCCAGTTTTCCAAAGTGTGTGTATCACTTTCGCCTTCACCAGCAATGTAAGAAAATTCTAGTTGACGCTTATCCTTGTCGAAACAGAGTCTTATCAGTCTTTCTAACTAGCTATTTTGGCTAAATGTGGTATCTTATTAATAGTTTTTCTTACATTGTCTCTGGTGTTGAGCACCTTCACATATGCTTTTTGACTGTTTCAGTGTTCTCTTTTGTGAAGTGCTTGTTCAAGTCTTTTGTGCACTTTTTAAATTGGGCTTTTTGTCTTCTTATGAATTTGTAGTTCTTTATAAAGTTTGGATATGGAGGTCTTTGCTACAGGCTTCGCAGATACCTTTTCCAAGTCTGTGGCTTGCCTTTTAGTCTCGCACTGGTATCTTTTGATAAACAGAAATTCTTAATTTTAATGTAGCGCAGTAGTTTCGTGTTTTCTTTTATGATTAGTACTTTTTTCAATAAGTTTAAGAAATCTCTGCCTACAGGGTTGGTAGGATTTTAAGAGGCAAATAGGAGGGAAGGGCATTGCAAAAAAGAAGAGAGAGCAAGCTTGAGCATAGGCCCCAGTGTCAGAGAGGGAAGGCGAAGTTGTGTTGGGCATGGAAAGGCCTGGAGTTGGGCTGTAAGAAGGTGGAGCGAGATAGAGCTGTAAAGATTGGAGGGAGCATACTGAGAAGGGCCTTCACTGCAGCCTTGGGGTCTGGACATTATTCTGGGGGAAGCAGAGGCACTGCCAGAATATTTATGAACTCAAACAGAACTTGGTTGTCTTCCTTCCACTGCCAAATTTGCTTTTTCTCTGCAGCCCCATTCACTTAATATCACCTCCAAGACAGCTCCGGCCTACCTAGCCAGAATCCTGGGTGATCTCCTCCTTCTCTATCCCTGCATCGAACTGGTCACCAGGTGGGATAGATTCTATAGTCTAAATGCCTGCAACAATGTCCTTTTTTCACGCGCAGCTGCCACTGCCTTTGTTCAGGATCTCACAGTCCCTTATCTATACTGTATCGAGCACCTCAAGAGTTTCCCTGCCTCCAGCTCTCTCCATATCCAATCCATTCCTATAGCAGCTAGTGTGATCATTCTAAAGTGTCAATTATTCACACTTCTCATAGGTTAAAAGCCCTAAGTAGCTCCCCAATGCCTTTAAGATAAAGTAAAAGCTCCTTTACATGCTTATACTTTTTGTGATTTGCTTGCTCGTTCTTCCATGCTCAACTCAAGCCTCATCTCCTCCAGAACCGTGCCTTAAATCACCTCTCCCCAGAGCACAGGCAGGAGAGCCTTATCTGTAGCACTAGGGTGTCATTGCCAGAAAGGTCTGTCTCAGGCGCTGTGGGCTCTCCCAGGTAGGAACTTTGCTGTTTTAATGTTTTTACCGGGTATAGTGCCTTCCATGTGGTTTACAAGACCCTTGATGTCCTGACTCCAGGTCTGTAACCCTCACTTCTCATCCCTGAACCTTGGGTTCCAGACACTCTGGGTTTCTTTTCTGCATTAGTATATTCTACACAGAGCAAGTCTCTGTGACTATGGTCTGCCGCCTTTTCTTCCCCCTTTTGCCTGGAAGATGCCTGTTTTCTCTTCCCCAACATACATACTCTATTCCGTGCTTCTGAAGTATTGTCATATCTCTCTCATAGCACTTAACACATTAAAGCTTTTTCTTTTTTTTTTTTTAAAGATTTTATTTTTTATTTATTCGACAGAGATAGAGACAGCCAGCGAGAGAGGGAACACAAGCAGGGGGAGTGGGAGAGGAAGAAGCAGGCTCATAGCAGAAGAGCCTGATGTGGGGCTCGATCCCATAACGCTGGGATCACGCCCTGAGCCGAAGGCAGACGCTTAACTGCTGTGCCACCCAGGCGCCCCTAAAGCTTTTTCTTTTTTTTAAAGTAAGCTCCATGACCAATGTGGGGCTTGAGCTCACGACTGGAGATTGAGAGTCTCCTGCTCTACCAACTGAGCCAGCCAGGCGCCCCCACATTGAAGCTTTTTGAGGGCAAGAACCTTGTCTTCTCTTTATATAATCTTCCAGAACATAGAAATCAGAACAAGACATTTTTTGAATAAATCAGTGGGTTGGTGCTAGGTTCCTTTGCATTTTTCTGATTTCTGCACTCTGATTCACCAAAAGCAAACAGGGCTCTTTTCCTTGTCTTCAAGACCCGAAAGTCTCTAATATATACTTCAAAGGAACCAGCTTCAGTTGTGTAGCATTCCTTAGCCATCTTCCAGGAGAGTTGCTGAGTACCAAATGCACCGCCATGTATGTCATTTTGCTCACAGAACCATTGTTGGCTCAACCCATCTCTTGCTTAAAGATTTTTTTTTTTTTAATTTATGCGACAGAGATAGAGACAGCCAGCGAGAGAGGGAACACAAGCAGGGGGAGTGGGAGAGGAAGAAGCAGGCTCCCAGCAGAGGAGCCTGATATGGGGCTCGATCCCATAACGCCGGGATCACGCCCTGAGCCGAAGGCAGACGCCTAACCGCCCTGCCACCCAGGCGCCCCCATCTCTTGCTTACTTTAAAACGTTTTCTCCACAGAGGTCACGAGTATGGTCTTTGGCTTCCCATAGCCTGGGGTCCAAAGCCGACCTTGCCACTTACTAGCTTTTGGATTTTTAAGCTTAGAGTTATAAGTTAGGTAATTCAACGAGACAATGTACACACCAGGCACATGGGAAAACGCTCAATAAACGGGAGTTGTTATTACACTTAATGTGTCTTTGTATCCCGGGGTAGCCGCTGCTGCCTTATAGGAGCTCCTGAGGGTAAAGCTCGGCCAAAGCGGTGAATTTCGGGCCCAGGATGGTGATGGTGATGTCGATGGTTTGGGCCCCGCCACTGCCTAGACTGCATTCCTCTCTTCAGGCTCCTCTCCACCCCGTTCCTGGGCTACGACCTACCTCGGACGGTCTCTCCCAGGCCCAGGCTGCCCTGGAGGTCTGAGGCTGCCAACACCGCGGGGGGAACCTAGTGTGGGCGGAACTCGAGTGCAGCGGCGGGAGGCTTCCGGGGGAGCCGCAAGGGCAACGGGTCGGCGGAGGCAGAAAAGCGTCGGACGCCGGGCCGATCATGGACGCTTGACAACCTGTGGACAGGCGCCGGGAGGCCGAGGCAGCGACCGAGAGGACGGAGAGGCGGCGAGGGCAGGTAGGGGTCGGCGAGAGGGCGGGGCCCGGCGCGCCAGGCTTGTCCCAGACGGCTGGCTTAGCGCCAGCCCCAGCGAAAGCCCGCGGCCACGCTGCGCCGGCCCCGCCCCGGGGAGCGCGCCCCGCGGCTCCTCACTCCCACCCGCGGCCCTGCCGGGAGCACGCCGCCCGCCTTGAAATCCACCCCAGCCTGCAACCCCCAGTTCCTCAACCGAGGCGGTTCTCGCTTCCCCAACCCCCAAAGGCTGCCTCTTTGCCCCTCTCCTGTGCATCAAAATAGCGCCCCCGCACGACGCGGATTCATCTCCCCTGTGTCGCTAGCCGCCACCTTCGGCCCTCCCGCTTCAGAAAAAAGCGACTCTTCATCGCCTCCTTACCTCTGCTCCTACAGGCTTTGCTGCTTAGGCCGAGATTTTTTTTGAGGGACCGAAGTTTCTGTCCATTTCTCTACTCCCTCCCTACCCCCGGCCCTTCCATTCAGTATCCACACGTGCCCCCTTGGAGGGGAGGTTTTCCTTCCATCACCTCTCTCCCGCCTTCTCCCACCTTACCTCATCTCTCTCCTCTTTCCCTTTCCTTTCTCAGCAACTTTTATTCCCTAGCACTTCACTTTCTCTGTTTCGGACAAGACATTCTTAAGCAACCCTAAGTGAGGCGACATGCTTGTTTCTCTCATACTGTGGAAGGACTGCGTCCACAGAAAACTAGGTTTCTCTTGCACCAAATTATCGTTTGAATTTTTCTCTTCTTCACTTTACTCCTCTTCTTCTTTTTGTCACACTGCCCCAAAATGTGTCGTTCCTGGTGGAGTAGTCTTTTCTCACACAGGACTCCTGCAGAGTAGGTATGCAGCGTGTGTTCCCATACACTTCAGCATGTAATTGGATTATACAATGGAGGGCCCCTGGGTCCCTAATGTCTTCAGGATAGCAATACAATATCTTCATTGTTTTCTCAGATCTTTTTAATATTTTCTTGAGATTTTGTACAAATTCTGAAGTCATGTTTGGCAAAATCACATAGCTGTAGGAGGTCAAATAGAGGGCTTTTCCTCAAGGACTTAAACAGCGCGTATTTCTTAGTTTGAATATGTTGCTTATCTTTCTCCCTTTTTCTAGGCTCAAATGACTTCTTTGATTAAAGGAGACATCTTTCTTGTCTTTTCGTGGTTTTCCTTATCTGTATCTGGCTGTGGGTAGGATTCTGATGGCATACTGTAAGCTGTAACTGATTGCCTTTGCTTACATCTGCTGCTTCTGTGTATGGGCAAAATTCTCTGTTTGTTAAGTAGAGTCTATAAGTAAGGTAGATATGAAACAGCTACTGAGAAACTCCTGCGTGTTTCTTTGGGTCTGGTCAGTTTTAAGGGCTTACAATGTGCTGCTGTTGGAAGACGGCTGGCTTTTCCTAAGTGTGTTTCAAACCTCCAAGCAAGGACACAATCCCTTTAACTCTAGGTGGAACCCTGTCCATCTTAAAAAGTGGTCATAGCATCTGGACTGTTTTCTTTTTTTGGATACTGTAAAATTAAAGTATTCTGATGTCTGATCTGGCATTGAATAAGCATAGACTTTGCAAAAGAGAAGGAAGAATGGTTGAAATACTTTTCTTTTGGACAGATCTCAAGGCCAGAGAATGGCAGGTGAACAGAAACCCTCAAGTAACCTCCTGGAACAGTTTATTTTACTAGCGAAAGGTACCAGTGGCTCAGCCCTCACTGCTCTCATAAGCCAAGTCTTGGAGGCTCCTGGAGTATATGTCTTTGGAGAACTGCTGGAGCTGGCCAACGTGCAGGAGGTAAGAGCAGTTCCAAACAATTTCTCTGTCTTTGTTCTAAACCTTCCTGTGGTTCTCCAGGTTTCCAAGGAAATTCAGTGCTGAAGGATTGTGAACCTGTGAGAGGCGCTGTTGAGGGAGGGATGGGAATTGGGGGGGAAGAGGGAAGGAGACAAAGGATGATGATTGGGCTCCTTCTGGTCAATGTTTTCATCTCAACTTGGGGTAAAATTAGATTGGGTTACTAATAATTTGAAAGATAGGGGAAAAATCCACCTGAACCTGATAAATAAGAAAAGTAGAGTATAAGCATAGCTGATGTTTAGCAGAGGTAGTTTCAGGCATTTTCGAGGACCAAAAAACCTCCAGCACAAATATAGACAAGAAAGATTGGTCAGGTACATACAAAGCAGAAAAGGGTTGCTACTGAGCATAAGCTGGGCATGAAGAAGGAATATATTGTCCTGTTGAAAATGGCAATGTTGTGCTAAGTGGATGTGTAAAAAAATATGACATGAAAAGCTGCAAAGTAGTCCTTTTTGCTTTGTTTGCTTCTATTTTTGATTGTTGTTATTGAAACTTGGGGTATCTAGTTGTGGTTGTTGTGCCTTAAAAATGAGAAGACTGGTGAAGAATGACTAGGTGGAACAAAGATATGTAAAGCAACCTGCACTTTTCAACCTCTGCTTCTCACTTTGGATACTTTTACATTTATTGATTCGTACTTTATATTGATTGTTTGATTGATTGAAAAATCTGGCAACATCTTGATTGTTTTGGGGGTTGTGCTCAGAAGCTCTTGGAGGGTAGGTCAGCTCCCTGTTTACCGTCACAGCTTCTCTCTGGCTGCCCAGGATGGCGTTAGCTCTGGGGGTGGCTGCCACGCACAGATCAGTGTGGTGCTTATTCTTGTGGCTTGTGTGCACCATGCTGCTGAGAGTGGCCTGGGCATTCGTGTCGATGGTGGTCCATATGTAGGAAGTGGCTGGCTTTTGCTGTCTGGTTCTTCACTTCATGACCATTAGGACACCTTTGCCATCAGGTGCTGGCTCCATGTCCATAGCCTTGTGGTGAATCAGCCGCTTGTGGCAGAGGTGTGGGCCTTCGGATTATGGGACTCGCTGTTGCACATCTTCTTATTCCTCTTGATTGGGAAACTGGAGCAGCTCCCCATGACCCACCGTTGCTCATGTATGTACCTGGTGTCATCTTGTCTTCCTGTGATAAATGGAGACAGAAAGAGCCACTTTTACGTTTTAATCGTGAACTTTTTTTTTAAAGAGGGGTTTGGGGAGAGAGAGAATCTTAAGCAGGCTCTGTGCCCAGTGTGGAGCCCGATGCGGGGCTCGATCTCACAGCCCTGAGATCATGACCTGAGCCAAAATCAAGAGTTGGATGCCTAACCAACTGAGCCACCCAGGCACCCCATGAATTTTTATTTAATGTTATCCTTGCTTGCTAGACTGTAAGCTCTTTAAGGGTAAGGTCTCCATTGTTTCCTTCGCGCTTAATATGTAGTCTGACACACAGTAGGCTTTTAGTAAAAATTAATTTACCAGAGTTGTAAAAGAAATCCTGTGAGGAAAAATTTTTAAAACTAGGTTTATTATTTTTTTTAATAGGCTTTATATGTTTAGAGCAGTTTTAGATTAACAGCAAAATTGAAAGTACAGAGATTCCCAGTATATCTCTGCCCTCATACATGGGTAGCCTCCCCCATTACCAATATCCCCTTCCAGTGTGGAACCTACACTGACACATCATTATCACCCAAAGACCATAATTTACATTAGGGGTCACTCTTGGTGTTGTACATTCTGTGGATGTGGATAAATGTACAATGATATATGTCCACTGTTACAGTTTCATACAGGGTAGCTTCACTGCCCTAAAAATCCTTGGTGTTCCACCTTTTCATCCATCCTTCCCCTCTTAATCCCTGGCAACTGTTGATCTTTCTACCCTCTTCCTAGTTTTGACTTTTCCAGAATGTCATATAGTTGGAATCATACAGTATGTAGCCATTTCAGATTGGCTTCTTTTACTTAGTCATATGCATTTTAATTTCCTCCATGTCTTTTTATGGCTTGATAGCTCATCATTTTTCAACAGAAGAGATGACAAAGGAGTAATATGTTCCTTCAGGTTCATGAAAAGCCTGAATGAATATGCCAAGTGGTTGTTTCATAACTGTGAAAGATGGCCTGAGAGGAGATGGATGAAAAATGAGAGACATTGATTTAGGCCAGTGGGAGAAGTTTTGAAGTATCTTCCCTAAAGAAAATAGTCTTTAGGGTTAGTTTTGTAATTGTCTGTCTGAAAAGTAGGGGCTAAATTTGATGGTCTCTTCCTCGTTTGTTTTAGGACCCCAAGAGGTTCTTGATAACCTGAGGAGGTAGACTGGGTTAATAGGAAGCCAGAGTTCTCATGGGGGTGCTGAGCAAATCACCTCTATCTCCCCAGGTTTGTTTTTTTCCATGTGTGATCTGGGAACCCTAGTTGCTTTTCAGTGGTCTGAAATGATAGATGAAATTCTTGGAAACTTTTTTTTTTAAGATTTATTTCTTTATTTTAGAGAGAGAGCGAGTGGGGTGGGGTGGGGCGGAGGGAGAGGGAAACTGGAGCAGCCCAGCATGGAGCCTGATGTGGGGCTGGATCTCAAGACCCTGAGATAATGACCTGAGCTGAAATCAAGAGTCAGATGGTTAACTGACTGAGCCACCCAGGCGACCCTCCAGTCTTTGTCTTAATGGCAAGGAAATTCTAAGAAAGCCTGAACTTCTCCTGATACTTGCTGCTTTGTGTGTGTGTGACAAAAACAGTTGCTTAGGCATGCTATGTGGAGTGTAAAACATGTATTCCTGAGAGAGAAAAATTAAATATAAAATTAAATAAATATTATTTATTTTTTCCCAGAGACTCAGAGTTGGAAGGGACCTCAGGGACCATCTAGTAAAACAGTCAGCTGTGGCACATGATCGTCACCCTTTGCTTGAACACTGCTATCATTGGTAGACCGTTTGGTCTGTGAACTGTTTTTGTTTTTTCCTTCCTCAGCTTGCAGAAGGAGCTAATGCTGCATATTTGCAGTTGCTGAACCTGTTTGCCTATGGAACATACCCAGATTACTTAGGTGAGTTGGTTAAGCTCTTCCAAAGACTTTTCTTAATTATGTCACTCTATTTGGACATAATGCTTCCATGAGGATCACTGAACTCTGGGATATAAAGCATGGGGTTGGGACTTTCTGACCTGGCTGTTTTCCACTTTACTGTGCACTGTAGGTGACCTCACATGAGATTTTTATCTTCTTATAACTTTATATCTCTGTGGGTAAAAGGGGGACTATGTTTATGCTCTTGTGTAAATATATTCCTTATTTATATTCTAGATGAGATTCTTGAGGACTGGTGTTTGTAGAACACTTGAAATGTTGTGAAGTGACAGAATACCCACTTGTAAAGTACTTAAGTGTTTTAAATATTATCAGAATAATGTCACTATATTAGAGAATATTTGGAAAATAGGACACAAAGTCACTTGTTGTATCACCATTAAACTACTGTTAGCATTATGGTGCTGGACTTTTCCCCCCTTGTGCTATTATGTAGGTGTCGTTCAGTTAAGTATGTGATATTGTATCTTTTTTCATTTACTTCATAGGCATTTATCCATGTCTTTGTAGTCATTTTTAACATTTTATGATCTAGAACTCCATATTCAGCCCATTCTCTCTTGTAGGCCATTCTCTCTTGTAGGTCATTTGAATCTTTTTTTCTTTCTTCCTTTCTTTTTTTCTTAAAGATTTTATTTTTAAGTAATCTCCACACCCAACATGGGGTTCGAACTCATGACCCCAAAATCAAGCATCACATGTTCCATTGACTGAGCCAGCCAGGGGGCCTTGATCATTTGAGTCTTTTTTTTTTTTAAAGATTTATTTACTTATTTGACAGAGTGTGAGACAGCCAGCGAGAGAGAGAACACAAGCAGGGGGAGTGGGAGAGGAAGAAGCAGGCTTCCAGTTGAGGAGCCTGATGTGGGGCTTGATCCCAGAATGCTGGGATCACGCCCTGAGCCGAAGGCAGGCGCTTAACGACTCCGCCACCCAGGCGCCCCTGAGTCATTTTATATTAGGATTTTAAGTATCAGGAATGAGGTGAATGCATGTCTAAACACTAACTTACTTTGACTCAAGCCATTTTTGTTTGGCTTCCCAAGTTTTTGTTGGTATGACAAAGGCCTGGTAATTTATTTTAATGGTATGACTCAGGGCCTTCCCTACTATATCCCAGACTTCTTTTACCCTTTCTTTCCTCCTGGTCACTTGTACCTACCCTGTGCTGTGTCATCTGGACAATTTGTCACCTGTTAGTTTTTTCTGACCTTTGCTTTGTTCCAGTGAGGGTGTCTTCTGTTTCCATCCTCACTAAAGGGACAACATTACACAGACTGGAACCAGACTGCCTGAATTATATTCTAGCTCCACTTCCACTACTTGTGTGTCCTTTGGCAAATTAAATAATCTTCTGTACCTCAGTTTCCTTATCTGTAAAACGGGAGTAATAATAGAGGTCCGCAATCCTTTACCTGCACTCCTGGGGCTAGATGCTTCAGAATTTAGAATTTTGGGAACTCTAAAGAGGTACTATGATGCATATGCCTTTTTATGTAACACCTCCAAGATGTGGGCAGCACCTGTAGTGAAAACACATCCACAGTTTTGCAACTAAACAAATGAAGTTGTACGACAAGTGAGATTAAAAGCCTGCTTCAGTTGAGGTCAGGAATTGCCAGATGAATTTCAGCAGCATGCCCAAGAAAAAAAGTCAATTTGGATTCACCTTTTTGGAATCCAGGATTACAGATAAGAAATTGAAGGCATTTGGGATCTGTCATGCGAGGTTGTTGTGAGGACTGACTGGATGTGTGTGTACATGTGCCCTGCGGCTGCTGCCATTGCTCTTGTTATCATTATTGTTATTACTAAAATTTTGCCCATTCTTCAAGGCTCATCTCAGACTCCTGTCTTTCTTTTTCTTTCCTGTCCCTCCCAAGATGATTGTGCTCACTTGCTGTCTCCCTTTCTCTATTTCTTTCCTTTTCTCTCCTACCTCCCCACTCCTCCTCAGCCTCTTGCTCTCTCCTGGTAGTTTGTACCTTTCTTCTGGTGGTTCTGTCTTGCATCTGTAGCTGTTGAAATACCTGATTATAAGACTGAGGACAAGTCCAAGGCCCTGGAGTTGAACAGGTCTGGTGGTTATTGCCCCTGGGGTTGTGTAGCGTAGCAGCCCTGACAGGGCCCATCTTATCTGTCCGACTTCTCTGAATCACTTAAGACAGGACATTGCACATAACAGATTCCCAGTGAAGACATGCTGACCTTGGTTGAATGTCACAAAGGGCACAGATAGTATTCCATTAAGATGATTGTCGTATTTTGTGCATTCATGGCTGGCTTTTCAGGAGCACATGGTCTTCCAGAGAAGACAGGAGGTGCCCCTGGAACATTTTGCCTCATGAATAAGTGCAGAGTCATGACAGTGAATCAATAGTAGATTTGGTGTGGGGCGTTGGCGGGCTTATTCCATAAAGAAATTCTAATTTTATTTTGTGTCTTGATTTTTGTGGTGGGTGGGACTGAGCAGCCAACAAGGAGAGCCTGCCAGAACTGAGCACAGCTCAGCAGAACAAGCTGAAACACCTTACCATCGTGAGCTTGGCGTCGAGAATGAAGGTACAGTGCCGACCTCTTCCTCTCCTGCTCCTCACCCTTAGGCAGGTGTTGCACTGGCATCAGTGCACGAGCTCCCAGCTATGCACAGTAGTCATACCATGAACGCATAAAATTGGCTTGGCAAAGGACAACAGAGATAAAGATAACAATTAAAATAGTGTAGACAAGTATTCACCATTTCATTCAGGAAAAGTATGCCCAGGAGACCTTGTGAATCAGCAGGTCTCACTTCCGACATGCTGCAGTGACTCACTTGGTGTGAGCATTTTGCTGTACCAAAGGAAGACAGCTGTTTCAGGATAACGTAGTTTTTCAAACGGGGGCATCTCAAGGCAAGTTAACCACTTCATCTGTTGCTCAGTGCACAGTGAACTGTGCCAATGCTGGAGGAAAAACTTGCTATGTTGGACTTACTGACAGCTAGATTTTTAATACGCTGCCTGCTTCTGGGGATTGTCAAGCTTAATTATCTTAATTGGGATTTTTGCCTTATATGCTATCTTTAGATGCTAACCTTCTCTAAGATAACCACTCCATCATATCTCTGAGTTCTCTGCCCCATTCAATTTAGAAAAGGCCTTGCAGCCAGCTTCTTGTAGCCATTAACAAAGAAGATCCAGATTTGGTTAATTTATAGTTGATTTTGGCGCTCTGCCCAATCCCGGCATAACTGTCTAAGTTTTTGTGGGGCTTTTACACTGGAAGAGGTTTGCCCTTTGCATTTCCCTGTGTGATTGAGCTTGAGAGATGTAGATTTGTTCTTGCATTGCCATTTCAGTTGCTGAGGTCATTTTCCCTGGACTAACAACAAATTTCTGATTCTCAGTCTGGCATTTCGGGTGGAAGGCCTGTTTTCTTAGGAAATGAGGACCTGGCCTTTTTTTTTTTTTTTTTTTCCAAGCCTGGCCTTCCCAAGTGTAGTAAAGAGTAGGAGTAACTTTTTTCCTTATTTCTGCAACCTGTCATTATAAGCCCATCTGTATCCCTGGGTTTCAGACCTCTAGTCATAAAAAACCCCTCCAGGTATGTTTGCTGTTACTCTCTTGTTTGTATATCTCTTCATCCTATCTGTTTCAGAGATTTGATTGCTGTCTTAACCTCCAAACTAGTAGTGATGTGTCCAGAAAACTGGATATTTAGATATACAGTTGTCTTGGATAAATGTAAAATGTTGGTGTAGTCCAGTAAGGGACTGTTGTTGGGGAATTGACATTGATTGCAAGAGTCTGAGAAAACAGATGTAAACTTCAGGATGACCCCTGAGCTTGGAGTATCCACTGGCCACCTGTAGATGGATATGTTAGCCTGAAAATTTTTTTGTTTGTGCTCTCCTGGGTAGGCAGCCAGATCTCCTCTCCAGTTTCTGAAGTTGTTTGGAGTTTGTGATGATCTGGCATTTTATGTCAAGTCTGAAAGCTTCCAGAAGGTGGCAGAGTGGCACACGCCGAGTATTTCTCTTTCTCCTCTGGGACATTTTCTAAGAGTGCTTCACAACATGAAAGCTAAAGGCTGGGTGAAGTCCAGGAGATAGAGAATCTAGGAGAATGCATTCATAGATGCTGTGGGTCTTGTTTGGATCCCATAGGTCCCACAGCTCACATTTATCTATGTCTTGTTTCCATTGATATTAATAATTACCACCAGACTGCATTTCCCAAAGCCCTGAGACAGGTGTACACCTGCATTTTCTTTAGCGCTTGTCAATGGTTTTTGTAAATATCACATGGCTTTATCTGCAGTGTATCCCCTACTCTGTGCTGCTGAAGGACCTGGAGATGCGGAATCTCCGGGAACTGGAAGACCTCATTATTGAGGCTGTCTACACTGACATCATCCAGGGGAAGCTGGACCAGCGAAACCAGCTGCTGGAAGTGGATTTCTGCATTGGCCGTGACATCCGAAAGAAGGATATCAATAATATTGTCAAGACCTTGCATGAATGGTGAGGCTGAAAGAAGGAGGAGTCCCTTCTTGTTAGGGAGGGGGACATATGGCATGCCCTTTGTGCCTCTGTTTGGGGAAATGTTGTCTCCCAGTATCAGTTGGGGCTGCTTGGGAGCTGGAGCATTAGGACCTTAAGCCAGGGAGTGGGGCTGCATTTGTGACCAGAGCTGTATGGCAACAGGAATCCCTGCAGGCCTCCCAGGGCCTTGGTTGTGAAATAGTTCTCGTCGCGCTGTGGGGGGCGGGGGGGGGCGGCTGTTTCATAGCAGGCTTGGCAGGTGGAGCCTCTGAAGCCTAGCCGTGTGACACGGATCCAGTGCTTTGCAAATTCAGCCTCCGAGTTTGACCAAGCTCAGGAAGTTAGTGTTGCTCAGGTTCTGTGGATAGGAGAACCCACGTTCAGTGTCAGTAACATTGGGCTAGTGTTGGTAAAACATTGTGAGGGATAGTGATGACAAGGAATGGGTTATTCTACGTTGGAACACAGATGCATACACAGACTATTTGATAACCATATTCTGGTATATAAAGAAGTGGGGCATTTGCATGTTTTCTATTTTTTTTTTTTTTTTTGCATATTCTCTATTTTAATGGAATTTGATGTTTGCAAGAGCTTTGGACATTCTACAAGGATTTGTTATGGACTTACTAAAATGATTTGGAGCTTATAAAGCAGATGGGTCTAGCTGGAGAAGAGGCTTAAGCTGAGTGTTGAAGGAGGGCAGGGTTAGGGTATAGTTGGAGGTGAGGAGAGCATGTCCCCAGGCAGGCACATGGTGTTGGAAATCATGAAGCAGAGCAGGCAAGCTTTTTGCAGAGGGTTAGGGAAATTGTCTTCTTTAAAATGGACTGAAACATTTCAGGCATGAGTGGCCAAGCTTTGACTTTCTGACCCCATGTCCAAACCCCTCTGAGTGTCCCTCACTTCGGCTACTATTGGACCCCAGGGCATGTACTGTCCACCCCTTTCCCCAGGTTCTGTCCCAAGTGTGGCCCCAAATGCCTTCCCTTTACAACACCTGACACAGGCAGGAACTTTCAAAAGATTGTAAAGGTGTTCAATCAGAATAAATAGGAAATAAACTTAGAAAACACCCTTTGCATGAAAGTGCCCTGGCACACAAATCTAGGCCTCCAGTCCTACTGTGTCGGCTGCCTTACTCCATCTTTGAGATGACTGATGCTGTTTCCATGCCCATAGTCTAGCTTCACCGTGTTTCTATAGAGAGGTGCCACCTGAACCCCATCCCAGGATGGTTACTAGTATAGATTATTTTTTTTTTTTTTAAGATTTTATTTATTTATGTGATAGACAGCCAGCGAGAGAGGGAACACAGCAGGGGAGAGGGAGAGGAAGAAGCAGGCTTCCAGCCAAGGAGCCCGCCGGGATCACGCCCTGAGCGGAAGGCAGTTGCTTTAACGACTGTGCCACCCAGGTGCCCCACTAGTATAGCTTCTTAAAGCTTGTGTTGAGGCACTAGAGTTAGATTTGAAATAAAATTGTTAGGTCGCGCAGTGCTCCAAATATGGCAGAATGTTAGCAATTACTGACTTTAAGGTAGAGGATAAATGCGTATTTATTGTACTATTCTTTAAACTTTTTTGTAGGTTTTAACATTTCCAAAAAAGTGGGGAAATGAAATAATGAGGGGGATGGCAATTAGGAAGTAACACACTTTTTTTTTTTTTTTTAAAGATTTTATTTATTCATTTATTTTACAGAGAGAGAGTGTGTGAGAGCAGGGGGAGGAGCAGAGGTAGAGGGACAAAAAGACTCTGCATTGAGCATGGAGCCCCATGCAGGGCTCAATCCCGTGACCTCAGATCATGACCTGAGCCTAAATCAAGAGCTGGGGGGCACCTGGGTGGCACAGTGTTAAGCATCTGTGTTCGGCTCAGGTCATAATCTCAGGATCTTGGGATCGAGCCCCACATTGCGCTTCCTGCTCAGCAGGGAGTCGGCTTTTCCCTCTCCCTCTGACCCTCCTCCCTGCTTGTGCTATCTTTCTGTCTCAAATAAATAAAATCTTAAAAAAAAAAAAATAAATCGAAAGCTGGGTGCTCATCTGACCGAGCCACCTGGGCATCCCGGAAGTAACAAACTTCTGAGAAAAGGGGCAGTCTTTAGGGGAGCCTGGGTGGCTCAGTCGGTTAAGCGTCAGCCTTTGGCTCATGTTATGATCCCAGGGTCCTGGGATCAATCCCCACATTGGGCTTCCTGCTCAGTGGGGAGCCTGCTTCTCCCTCTCTCTCTGCTGCTTCCCCTGCTTGTGCTCTCTTGCTGTCTCTCTGGTGAATAAATAAATTTTTTAAGAATCTTAAAAAATAGGATGCTTTTAGAAAATCATTTTTTCCGTTGAGAAAAGTGGTAAATCTGTGCCACATGTAAGGTCTAAGATCTCCTAATTCCCTTAGGGGTACAGTCTAAAAACCTTTCCCATGGGATACAAAAGTTGACATTCAGGCTGTGTTCTAGGAAACCATCCCACTTCGTCCGTGTTTGTCTCCAGGTGTTATATATTCAGAAATACTGGTTTTGGAAGTTGTGAAGGGCAAGAGCCTTCCTTGGCAGATAGGGTGTTAAGGGAGGTCCCTATCAGGTGTTGGGGATGGAGGTTTTGGAGGCTGGAGGAGAGCTCCCAGGCCTTTCTGTGGCTCCTTTCAGGGCTGGTTATCTCCATTGTAGGTGCGATGGCTGCGAAGCGGTTCTGCTAGGCATCGAGCAGCAAGTTCTGCGAGCCAACCAGTACAAGGAGAACCACAGCCGAACTCAGCAGCAGGTAGAGGCAGAGGTAAGGAAGAGGACATCTGTTACCTTCTCCGGGGTATCCCTGTTTGGTCCTTCATTTTGTGATTCTTGGTGTAGGTGCAACAGCCACCAACAAACAGGCACTGGGCTAGCGGGGTACAGATGCGGATGACGTGGTCCCTGCTTTTCATACTCTCTGTCTCCTTTCTGATTCCTGGTGGCTGGAGGGTGAGCAGGCTTGGAGAGCAGAGAATGTTGTCATTCCATGGTACACGTGTACCTTACAGCTGTAGAGCAAAAGAAACGAATTTGGGGGTGGGCCTTAAAGATGGGTGAAAGGGTGGTGGTTAGCAGGCGGGGTGGAGGGAGGTGTGCAGTGGGGCAGGGGCATGTGGGGCTTCAAGGCCCCGGTTCTGCTCTGCTTCTGAAGGTGTGTGGTAGGTGCACTGTGGGCATTTTATTCTTTAAGCTACACATATATGTTATAACCTTTTAACATGCATGATTTCATGTTGAAAAAGGAAGAAAGGGGAAACATTTGGCAGATGAAATGCAAGTGAAGAAGGTGTGTGATTATGATTTTAGTGATACCTGGTTGTTCCGGACACTTTTAGCCTCTCAAAACACAGGCTGTGTAGTCTTTGGGTTCATGGGAGCTTGTGTGCCTGTGGCCTGGACATTTGCGGAGCAACCTCAAAATTCAGAGCCCATAAGATAAAAATTTTGGCATTGGAAGTCCTTACCTAGTGTGATGGAGCTTGAAGTGTTCGTGGTTTTTAATGAGTTAGAAGTCATGTGTCCAGGAGTATGGCAGAATGGGATCCAGAGTTATGTTCTTAAGAAACATAAGAAAAGTAGATGTGCCTTCCAAAGTGGGATTTGTGGAGTTTGAGGATTTCCCTTACTCTGTTATATGTACTCCTTGAGAATAAAACCTTATTTGTCTTTGTAAGACCAGTTCCTTGTCANGGGAGAGGAAGAAGCAGGCTCACAGCAGAGGAGCCTGACGTGGGGCTCGAACCCATAATGCTGGGATCACGCCCTGAGCCGAAGGCAGACGCTTAACCGCTGTGCCACCCAGGCGCCCCTTAAATTATGGTTATTACAAAGAAAGAGAGAGCCAGTGCACATGGATTTATCAGAGACCCACTGTTGGAAAACCACAGCTGCGGTTACTCTGCTGGCAGAGCCCGATGCTGCCACCAGGTGGCGGTAATAATTTGATTAAATTTGAGAGGAGGAAATTTGAGGAAAAGACCAAGGCCGCCACCACTACCAATTAAAACAGTGTAGTGTCTTAACAGTCTTCTAGAAAACCTGGAACAGACCAGTATGCGAAGAGAGAGAGCATGGTGAAAACCCAGAACCTTGTCCGTTTTCTGTTCCGTAAGTGTATAATCTGGGTACTTAGTGTAGGATGCTGATCATTCCCCAGCATAAGGCACATAGAAGGCTGTTTGTTAACTTGAAAAGAAAACAAATCTACCAAGAACGAAGGTGTAATTCTGTCCTATTCTGCTTGTATTTATGGTTCTGTTACCCTTAACCGAACTTTTTTAGCCATTTTCTCAACTAAGTTGATCTTTTATTTGTCCTTAAATGAGATTGCTTGTCTTCAGAGGGAAAAACTTGATTCCCCTCCCCCCCAAATCTTATTAAAAGCAGCTTGCTTCTGGTGAATATTAGCTTCAAGAGCCTTCCCTCTTAATGAAGTCAGTCCTATCATAAACTGCTTAAGAATATTCTCTCCTTTTAGTTTCTCACAGAAGTAACCCATATTAGTTACACTTCCAGCATACCCGGGAGAGATTGAACAGTAACAGTAAAGCTATTTCATTATCTCTGAGCAGATGCTCTGGAGGGGAGGTCATGATTAGTCAAAGCATCACAAAATACCTTCTCGCTTATATTTGATTTTGAAGTATATTTTTTTTACATTTGAATGAGCTTATGTCTGAGGTTCTGTGGAATGTCAGTATATGGCTCTTACTACATTCACAAAATAGACTATGTTCCAGGCATGTAGGTGATAAACCATAATTGGGCAAAATAAGCTATTTTCCATTCTGTAGAGAATCCCAGGGGTTAAATTAGTGACAGATCTTGAGGTCTGGTGGCTGCCAGAGTACAGCAGGAGGGTGCCCCTGCCTGTTTCCTCCTAGAGGGTCATTCTCACCACGCCTCGGCTCTCCTCGTCTTTGATCTTTCCAGCTGTGACTCTGCTTCCTCTTGTCTGCCTTTGCCCCATAGCCCAACGTGTTCCTCCCCTAGGAGGCTCTTAATGCTCCTTTTTGCCTGAATATTTAAGGTCTCTAATGGAGCTAGGCTGCAGTCTCGTTAGCAGGTGCAGTCGCATTTGAAAGTTCCCAAAGGCCCATGGTTTGAAGGACTTGATAAACTTTGGGTCATCTGGGGTCGTGAGATGTGGGTGGCCTGCAAGCCAGCCACTCACAGAAGAAAATTAGGAGGGGCCAGGGACATGTAGGCCAAAGAAGACACGTCTGTGCGGATATTTGTCATCATTTCAAGGGTGGCTCCGTGAAAAAAGAACTAGACTTGTCATGATTGTTCCACATGACCAAAATTGGTTTAATTGGTGACCTACCTGGGTGGCCAAAATGCACCTTTAAATAAAACAAACAGAAACCAAATATCTCTTTTGTAAGAGAAAAGGTGGCAAGCCATCATTTGCTTCTGATTCTTCTTTTGCTGTATTCCTAAGTAACTGTCCTGAATAAGAGATACCAAAGCAGCAGTGAGCCCCTGGGAAGTGGGGTGCCTCGGGATCAAGAGGGCATATCTTTTTTAAAAAAATTTTCTTTTTTTAAGATTTTATTTATTTGAGAAAGAGTGTGCATGAGCACGAGCAGGGGGTGGGATAGAGGGAGAGGGAGAAGCAGATTCCCTGCTGAGCAAGGAGCCCAACGACTCAGTGCTCGATACCAGGATCCTGAGATCATGACCTCAGCCGAAGGCAGGTGTTCAACTGACTGAGCCACCCAGGCAACCTGAGATGGCATGTCTTGGACTGGCAGGACAGTGGGTGAAGCCACACTTGACTTAGGATGCCCTCTCTATTCACTGTCCCAGCCCACAGTCCTCTGTTGATGCTCCTTTTAGAAGGTTGTAGTGTTGATCGAGGTGACAGCAGGTTAGGGCATGGCTGTTCCTACATCGCAAAACAACAACAAAAACCAAAATAAAAGATGAGCTTTAATCTAGTCAAGGCTCATTTTGCAGATGATAGATCTCTTGCAGGAGCCTGGTGTTGGCCTTAGACATAGCATTGTTTCTTCTCTGTGTTAGGACTACCTCTTACTCAAGCTCTTGATATTGTGACTGCTGAGAACTTTTTTTTTTTAATGTTTTTTTATTATATTCTGTTAGTCACCATACAGTACATCCCTGGTTTTTGATGTAAAGTTCCATGATTCATTAGTTGCGTATAACACCCAGTGCACCATGCAATACGTGCCCTCCTTACTACCCATCACCAGCCTAACCTATTCCCCCACCCCCCTCCCCTCTGAAGCCCTCATTTTGTTTCTCAGAGTCCATGGTCTCTCATGCTTCATTCCCCCTTCTGTTTACCCCCCTTTCTTTATCCCTTTCTTCCCCTACCGATCTCCTAGTTCTTATGTTCCATAGATAAGACAAATCATATGATAATTGTCTTTCTCTGCTTGACTTATTTCACTTAGCATTATCTCCTCCAGTGCCGTCCATGTTGCAGCAAATGTTGAGAACTTGTTCTTTCTGATAGCTGAGTAATTCCATTGTATATATGGACCACAACTTTTTAATCCAGTCATCTGTGGAAGGGCATCTCAGTCTCTTCCACGATTTAGCTATTGTGGACAATGCTGCTATGAACATTGGGGTGCATATGGCCCTTCTCTACGCCTCTTTGGGGGTAAATACCCAGTAGTGCAATGGCTGGGTCATAGGGTAGCTCAATTTTTAACTTTTAAAGGGACCTCCACACTGTTTTCCAGAGTGGCTGTACCAACTTGCATTCCCACCAGCAATGTAGGAGAGATCCCCTTTCTCCACATCCTCTCCAGCAATTGTTTCTGGCCTTGTCAATTTTTGCCATTCTAACTGG
>NC_048219.1:191602332-191602519 GCF_002007445.2 Ailuropoda melanoleuca
AAGTTCATTTTATCTTTTGTTTCTCTTGCCTTTGGAGATGTGTCATGAAAAAGGTTGCTTTGGCCGGTGTCATAGAGGTTGCTGCCTATGTTCTTCTCTAGGATTCTGATGGATTCCTGTCTCACATTGAGATCTTTCATCCATTTGGAGTTTATCTTTGTGTATGGTGTGAGAGAGTGGTCAAGTT
>NC_048219.1:191606600-191607203 GCF_002007445.2 Ailuropoda melanoleuca
AAATTATTGACCGGGACCCAGGCCATGCACCCTTGTTTTATAGGGATCTTAGGGATGTGGGCTTCTTGATTTTTCAGCCTGCCTTCTGGGGGAGAGGCTCACCGCGCCAATACTGAGGCAACCCTGTTTGGATAGAGTCTCCGTGTCCCCTGTGAGGGGGGATGGGGATGGACACACTGTGAGCCGGTATTTCCAGGCTTTTGTTCTCTGGCGGCTTTCCCTGGTGGTTTGCTGTGCCTCTTCTGAGCGTTAGAGCAGCAGTGGCCGAATCTCAGCCTCTGTCTCAGAACAGAGGGATCGCGGACCATTCTCCACTGATGTTCTGGCCACTTTAACTCTGTTTCTGTTGGTGCTGCTCAACCCTGCAGCGTCCTGGGATGTGCGCCCCACACCCGGCGTCCCAGCCCTCACTTCCAGGGCTGGCGTGTCTCTGTCCTTTGTGTTTCTAACACTGCCAGCCGCCCTGCGTGCTCCGGAGCTCCCGGTCTCAGTCTGGTTCCGTTGAGCACATTGGAGCTCCGTTTCAGTCAGGTCGCACGTTCCCTGGCTCATGGTCTCAGTCTGCTCTCTCGTGGGTGCCGATCTGCTCCCCCCCCCCCCCCC